>NC_091989.1:46664455-46693771 GCF_044704955.1 Pristiophorus japonicus
CCGAAGCCCAAGTGATGCAGGAAGCGCTTCTGGACGGCATCCTTCAATGCTTGGCTTAATGCATTCCAGTCAGACTAGGACATGACCTAGAGTTATGTGGTTACGTTTTGTGTCAATATGCATCCAAAACCACTTAAGTCAATCCAAAGTGGAAATATAACTGCAGTTTTACAAATTTACTGATGGGGGACCTAACAGATATGAAAGTAGAGTTCAGGCTGAACCAGACTGTTTATAACCTTGCTGTCTAATCTGATTCTGAGCTGAGCTTCCGACTTCATAGCTCTCAATCACAAAGACTTCCGACTTCCACCTCCGTAACATCGTCGCTGCCCCTGCCAAAGCCCATCTGCTGTTGAAACCCTCGTCTATGCAGAATCAACTATTTCAAAGTTCTCCTAGCCGGCCTCCCATTTTCCACCCTCCATAAACTTGAAGTTCATACAAAACACGACTGGCTGCCTCCTAACCTGCACCAAGTCTCTTTCACCCATCACCCCTGGACTTGCTGCCATACATCCACCAATGTTTGCTAAGTTAAAGGCGTTGCATAAATACAACTTGTCATCACATTTGTCTACAATAACAAAACTGTCTTTTTTAACCCCAGCAGTGTTACAATGAGTGAAGTTGAATTTCATTTAACATGCAAGATGTACATCTCAATAAGATGCAATAAAACTAATGCATTAAGGATTTAAGTTCAAATACCTGTCTGTATGTGTCTTGATGGTGTTCATCATTTCTGGAGTCGTAATACTGTTCGATGAAAGCAAAATACTCCGCCCGCTTCCGCTGTAGTGTGCTTTCTCTCCTTTCTACATTTGCAGGTAAATAACCCTAAAAAAAAAGAGCAAATAGGTACCAGTGATCGCATCCAGTGATCTTGAAGTTGCACAACCTCATTATTTTCAGATCATACAAATTAATTTTGCTCTAATTTATGTTCATTTGGAATGGGTGAAAGGAGAATCAACATCTGATGTAGTTTTCAAGTTGAAGGTTTAAAAGATCCATTTCAACAAAATAGATTGATCTACATAAAACAGAAAATCAATCACAAAGAAGTCATCGTCCTTGGCACACTGCAGCCTCCTGGCTGCAACATTGACTTTGACAGCCTCCCTATGTTTCGGCCCATTCCTCTCTTCTACTTATTACTTCATGGTGAGTTTTACTCCTCTTTTCTCTGCTTATGATCTTCGTTCATCATCCAGTATTTTTCTATCTCTTTCTAGATTTTTTCGACCTTCAACAGGTTGACAGGACATTAAATCCTTCAAATGCTTTTTTCTATTTTTTGGAACAAATATAGTAATTAAACTCACTATTCCTGCCCTTCTTACAGAAAATGATGCTACCCAAAGTCAGGAATGATATCTTAGAGAGTGATCATGGTGCATTCAATATTTTTCTCCAATGCCTCTATTCGGTCATACAGCTCCATAAAACTGTCTTTGTATAGTTCCATTTGTACCTTTCTGAATGCAAGCAGTTTACCTCCAGCAAGTTCTGTATGATTTACTCGGCTTCTCCACAAGCTGTGCTATACCTCGCATTGAAACCCATGCACGAGTGAGAAGTTGCAGTACTTACCCACTGGTTACCGACTAAATACGGCAGAAAATATTAGGGCTTGTCCATTCAAGTGTAAGTGAATTTTTAATGGCGTGATAAGTCTTAATTACTTCCAAGCAACCTCTCTGGCACTGAAAATTTACTTTTACAAGTGTGAACTTAAGAAATAGGAGCAGAGTAGGCCATTTGGCCCCTAGAGCCTGCTCCACCATTCAATCAGATCATGGCTCAACTCCACTTGCCCGTCCGCTCCCCATAATCCTCAATTCCCTTATTATTCAAAAATCTGTCTACCCCCACCGTAATTATAATCAACAACCCAGCCTCCACAGCCCTCTGGGGTAGAGAATTTCAAAGATTCACAACCCTCAGAAGAAATTCCTCCTCATTTCTGTTTTAAATAGGCGACCCCTTATTCTGAAACTATGTCCCTAGTTCTGGATTCCCCATGAGGGGAAACATCCTCTCTGCATCTACCCTGTCAAGCCCCCTCAGAATCTTATGTTTCAATAAGATCACCTCTCATTTTTCTAAACTCCAATGAGTATAGGCCCAACCTGCTCAACCTTTCTGCATATGACAACGCCTTCATCTCAGGAATCAACCTCGTGAACCTTCTCTGAACTGCCTCCAAATCAAGTATATCCTTCCGTAAATATGGAAACCAAAACTGCACGCAATATTCCAGGTGTGGCCTCACCAATACCTTATATAGCTGTAGCAAGACTTCCCGGCTTTTAAACTCCATCCCCTTTGCAATAAGAATAATTGCAGAATTGTATTCCAAGTTCTTCTCCAGGAACCTAATTTGTGGAACTTCTCATCTCCTTTCGTCTTTGCTCTCTCCTAAAATCTTGAGGCATTTGAAGTCCAGCTTTAATTTCACCTAAACAATACTTCCAATTTACCTCATCCTCTCTGTACTTTTCTCTCTTGGTGATGCCCTACATTGTGCGCCTTGGTCATTAATCTTAGTTTCTCAATTTTAAAAAAAAACAGCATTCGCTTCATCTGCAAGTCCATTCATCACATCAAGAACTTGAATTTTTTTGAAATCATTCCAATCTGAAGTCTTGCGTGAAGCATGATAATTTTATACTCTTTCACCAGTTACACACCCACAAGCCAATTTAAATAGCCTGCTTACCTCTGTAGCAGCTATGCATTTTGAAGACCCCGAGGTACTATCCCTTGATTTTCTTCCTTCTCCAATCATAAATTGAATTCTGAAATAACAGGCACTACTGCAGACACCAAAACTTTCTGCAGCGGGTGACTTCTGTTTCAGTATTAGATAAAGTAAAAGGTGCACAAAGTCCATATGGGGCTCGTCAGGAAAATCCAAAAAAGTTAAGTTATTTTGTGATGTACTTCAAGTGCCGTTAAATTATATTTGCCATCCTCTCTCCTGATGGCAGTCACTCATGTTCTCCAGCAGCACGACGATGGTCACACTTTGTGTGTGAACATCGGCAGTGAGCAATGTTCCCTTTAAGCCATGCTCCAGGGAACCAGCGCAGCCGGCTTTTCAAAGTAAAAACCGCGCATGCAGTATTTTGAATGGCCCATGTAGCCCCTTAAAGGGGCCGCGTGGCACCAAAAATATTTCGAGGGAACCTTGGCAGCGAACATTAGTAAGCTGTTCAAACATATAAGGCACTACAGCTAAATGCAATTTTGTCCATAGCCGATACCCACACAATTATAATTTCTGACAGGGATCATCAGATAACCACAAAGATGCCCGATTTATTTTCTCCTTCCTGGTCCAGCAACATTAAAGTTAACTTTTACATCCCCACAACCATTTGCCAGAAATCAATCAACACTGCACAAACCAGGTATCAAAACTGAAACATTACTGAATGGGATGGCTCAATACCACAAAATGCAGTGGATCTACCATTAGAGGAGCTCAATTGGTGCTTTAACATACTAAATTATTTGCGTGCTCATTATGGCACTCAATTAGGACTGGGGCAGTTTCATAAAGATCCATTTTTCTTCCAAGCCTGAGGAGATGACAACATGGTATTCAAGTAGCCGGACTGCAGCAAAGAGTATGGGCCCAAGTTTCCGATATCCACTAGAACGGTGCACCTCAGAGAGGCCCGCCTATTTTGTGGAATGAAAAGCGCGCCAAAAACTTACCTTGCGATTCTCCGAGTGCAACAGGCCTGTTCAGCAGTCAGCGCAACGCAGCACAACAGCAGGGGGGGGGGCGGAGCTACAGCCCTGGGCCAAAAAGAGTGCCGGCAGTTGCACGCATGCGCAGTGGAGTCTGCGCGCGTGCGCAGTAGCTCCTAGCCCCCAGATTCTGTGTGGGTGTGCTGCTGACTGTGTGGGAGGGGCCTAAAGCACGTAGCCCCTAGCCCTGGCCGAATGGGCTCCTGGAGCAGGCAGAGTGCCGATTTCCAGCCTGCAGCTCACAGCCCCTAGCCCTGGCCGGGCTCCCGAACGGGTAGGTGAGCTAGGAACTTTTTATTTTTTATTTATTGATTTACTTATCCTTTATTATTGATGATGGTTCTTTATTTTTAAAAGTGAAGTGTTTAATGCTTTGGAAAATCCCCTAACTTCCCTTTCCCCGCCGCCCCCCCCCCCCAAAATCTCTGGCTTACCTGCGTCTAATTCTAAAGTGTACGCAAGGTTTTTCTGAGCGTACAAAAGTCGACATTTACTCCGTTCTAAGTTAGTTTGGAGTACCGTTTCGGTGCCTAAACATGCAAAACAGGTGTAAGTGGCTGGTAATGCCCCCTTTTGAAAAAAAAATTGAACTAAAATGAAACTAAACTAACTCACTAGAACTGGAACAAACTAAATGCTGAGAATTGCGATTTCTAAGATACTCCAAATTAAACTAGTTACTTATCAGTCATCATCATCATATGCAGTCCCTCAGAATCGAGGAAGACTTGCTTCTGCTCTTAACAGGAGCTCTTAGGTGGCTGAACAGTCCAATACGAGAGCCACAGTCCCCGTCATATGTGGGACAGATAATCGTTGAGGGAAAGGGTGGGTGAGGCAGGTTTGCCGCACGCTCTTTCCACTGCCTGCGCTTGATTTCTGCACGCTCTCGGCGATGAGACTCGAGGTGCCCAGCGCCCTCCCGGATGCACTTCCTCCACTTAGAGTGATCTTTGGCCAGGGACTCCCAGATGTCAGTGGGGATGTTGCACTTTTTCAGGGAGACTTTGAGGGTGTCCCTGTAACGTTTCCTCTGCCCACCTTTGGCTTGTTTGCCAGGAAGGAGTTCAAAGTAGAGCGCTTGCTTTGGGAGTCTCATGTCTGGCACGGAGCTGATCAAGTGTGGTCAGTGCTTCAATGCTGGGGATATTGGCATGGTCGAGGACGCTATAATGTTCGTGCGTCTGTCCTCCCAGGGGATTTGTAGGATCTTGCAGAGGCATCGTTGGTGGTATTTCTCCAGCGACTTGGTGTCTACTGTACAAAGTCCATGTCTCTGAGCCATATAGGAGGGCGGGTATTACTACATTGTATTAAGTACACAGTTAATGTGCCTATCAGTTACTCTGAAGTAATTAAATGTTTCAATTTTGAAAATTTCATGAATAAATGTTCTAGTTTCCATCAAAGGGAATCAAGGCTCAAAATTTTAAATACAGCCGACAACTACACATTAGATAATGAATGAAGGTGACAGTACCATATCAAACTTTTAATTTAGCTTCTCGATTGCTTTGTTCAATAGACAGCTTGAAAAAAAATTAAAACCTCTCAGTCTTTTTACCAATTAGGATCGGACATGATTATTTATCACCACACAGTCTTCCTTTGATAAAGGCCGATTCCAACTCTGACAGATGACACCCGAGACCCGCCTGTCTTCCTTTATCACTGCTCCCGAACACCTAGTCACAAGGTGCTTCTTAATTGCTGCATAGAAATTCACAGCTGCATCTACGTAAACTGTAATTGGTTTAATGTCTTATGTTTTATAGGTAGACTCTAAAAGAGTTTCATCATGATGTATTAGTGGAATTCATCATTCAAACGAAGCAGGCAGGAAACTTTGAAAGGCAGTGCATATGGAACATTCATCTAGTATGCTCTTCAGATGTTTTAACATTCACATCTTGAAGGTGCCTTTGAATGACATTTAGGGTCGCTTTTGTATCTGCAATTGTAAAAACTGAACACAAAGACTACACAGCTCCAAAATCTATTCAGAAATTGAAAGACTGCAGTAAAATTTGGTGAGGAACTTAAAAATAAACTTTAGAAAAAACTTGCTCCTCGTTCATCAGAATACTTAAAAACATATAACTGTTCCAGGGAAAATTTCAGGGGAAAAAAATGAATGTATAACACGATAGTTCAAATAAGATTTCAAAATTTATCCCCGTGAGTATTTGTTTAAAAAAATGTTTTCACTCAGATGCAGTGCAATCTAATTAGTACTTGGTATCAGTTCTCCTGCCTGCCCGCCCCTAGCCCTGGCCAAGTGACCTCCCACACCAGTTGCCTGCTGCCTTCCCGGGCCAAGTTTGAAGATGAAGGTAAGACTTATTTCAATTTTTTATTTCTTACTGAATTCTTATTACTTTTTGTTTACAAGGTTTGGTAGTTTGTAAGGCTTGGTGGTTTAGGTGCAGGTAGATCCTCTCCACTTCCCGCCCCTATCCCAGGCCGAATGGCCTCCGATGTACTTACCGGCGCCGATTTCTTTAACCCTCCGCAAGGATTTTCTGAAGTAGTCACATACGCTGGCCTAAGTAGATTTGGAGTAACTGTTAGCTGGCAAAAGTTGCCTAAATGGGCAGAACTAGCGTAGGTGGCTGGTAATGCCCTCTTTTGAGAAAAAAAAAATGAAACTAAAAAAATCGTAACTAACTCAGTTACACTGGTGCAAGTTGACTGGGAAAAATGGGGATTTTTAAGTTACGCCAGAAAAACCAAGTTACTCCAAAAAAAAAGCGGAGCAGCTCCTGGCCAAAATTGAGCCTTAAAGCGGCCATCTACTGACAGAAGTGTGCAGCTGCAAGAGTCACTGGCCCTGAAATTCCGGCCTCTCCGCGCACCCGCCCAAAGAAGCCCCCTCAAGTTCCGGGTTTAGGCGCACGAAGTGCATGCGCCTGAACCCTGCACTTGTGATCTGTCAAAATGTCTTTTGACAGATCGTATGCATCCCCGGGAGAGGGGCCTTCATGGCGGAGAGTTGCAGTATTTGCCCAACTTTTGCCCAGCGAATGTCCTTCAAACTCTTACTTCAAAGAGTTTTAATAGATATAAAAAATAAATATTACATTTTTATATTAAAACCTCTTCTATGAAGGCAAGTTTATTGAACACTACTAAATATTAAAAACAATTTTTTTAAATTTTCTAATTTAATGCAATTTCTATTAATTTTTTTTTAAAGTGAAGTGTTTTTTCAAATTTATGTTTGTGTTTTATTTGTCATCAAGGATATTCTCATTGATTCTACATTGCGAAGCACTTACGCTCCTGGGATGCATGGGCCTCTGCGCTGAGCTGCACAGCTAAGCCTTAGACCCAAAGTGTTCGTTGGAACGGGACCACCATGTACATTTGGGTGTCCTAGTACAGGAAACAGAGTTAACATGCAGGTACAGCAAGCAACTGGAAATCAAATAGCATCTTGGCCTTTATTGCAAGACGGTTGGCATACAAGAAGTCTTCCTACAATTGTACAGGTTTTGATGAGACCACACCTGGAGTACTGTGCACAGTTTTGGTCTCCTTATCTGAGAAAGGTCATACATGTCTTCGGGGCAGTGCAACAAAGGTTCGCCAGATTGATCCCTAGAATGAGGGTTGTCCTATGAGGAGAGAGTGAGTAGATTAGACCTATGCTCTGTGGAGCTTAGAAGAATGAGAGGCGATCTCATTGAAACATACTAGATTCTGAGGGGGACTGACAGGGTAGATACTGAAAGGTTGTTTCCCCTGGCTGGAGAGTCTAGAACTAGGGGGCATTGTCTCAGGATAATGGGTCGACCATTTAAGACCGGTAAGAAGAGGAATTTCTTCACTCAAGAGGGCTGTGAAGCTTTGGAATTCTCTATCCCAAACGGCAGTGGATGTTGAGTCGTTGAGACTATTCACAGCAGAGATGGATAGACTTTTGCCCTCGAGGAAATCAAGGGATATGAGAATCAGGCAGGAAAGAGGTTGAAAGATCAGCCATGATCTTACTGAATGGCAGAGCAGCCACAAAGGGCCATGTGACCTACTCCTGCTCCTAATTCTTATGTTCTTATGTCACCTCCCCAACAACCCCCTCCCCGCCCCCCGAGGTAAACAGCCATGCCTGATGATAGGTTGAGACTGTCCAAACTCATACATTTGACTTTTAGAACCAAAGGAGAATTTCATTTCAGCAGTTTTGAGCTAGGTTTAAACACAGATCCAAGCACTGAAAGGCATCCCCAGTCCCCTTCTTCAAAAAAATATGTTGTTTAGAACCTTAGCTAAAGTATCAATAGGGGGAAAAATTGATTCACAATTAAAAGTCCACATAACAATTAATTTCCTTGAATGTGCTTACTACTGTATATAAACCTCTTAGCTATTAATGCGAAAATACACTTACTGAAAGAAGTTTCCATGTTATTGGTCGGACGTGTCTTGGGATTCCAGACCAGCTGAACTTCCTCAACTCTTCTGTATTAAAAAAAAACAATGATCATCATTAGATCATATCAGAAGTGCAATGAAAGAATTAATTTCTCATATGGAATGTTCACTGTTGGTTGAAAGGTTAGTGACTTCAATCACAAAACTAAATTAAGCAGCATTAAAAACCACTGTGGTGAGGGGGAGGATGAGGAAAAAGAGGAGAAAGAGGGGAAGGCGGGGCGAGGGACAGGAAAGAGAGAGGAGGCGGGGTCGAGGAGAGGGGGGGTCGAGGAGAGGGGGGGGGCGAGGAGAGAGAGGGTAAGTGGGGGGGGGGGTGCAAGGAGAAAGAGGGAAAGGGGAGACGTGAGGAGAAAGGGTGGGGGGGGGGGGGTGAGGAGAAAGAGAGGAAAGGTTGTGGAGCAATCCATCCCTTCCCTGACCCATTCTAGGCTGAAATAGACTTTTCCCAACCTTGGCATCCTATTTAATCCTGAGCAAAGATTCAAATCACATATCCTCTTCATAAAGGCCGCCAACTTCCACCTCCATATCAACATTGGCCTCCATTCCTACCTCATCCCATCAGTTATTGAAACCCTCAGCCATGCCTTTGTCACCTCCACATCTTACTATTCTGGCTCTCCGCCAAAATTCTGTTGTCCTTGCCACTCCACACCTGCAATTTAAAATTCTCAGGCTTGAGTTTAAATCCCTTCATAGCATCACCGCTCCCTATCTCGAACCTCCTCCAGCCCATCAAACCCCATCTCGCCCATTTCCCCCATCACATCCAAACACTTCATTACTCAAACTCTGGACTTTTATGCACCATCCCTCTCCTGGTGGCTGTGACTTAAGTCACATGCTCCAAATTCCCTGCCTAAGCATCGGCATTTTTCCATATCTGTCTTCGTCTTCAAGAGCCTATTTAAAACCCAGCTATTTGACCAAGCTTTTGGTCATCCCCAATAATATCTTTGGTTCAGAGTCCAGTTATTTCTGATAACAGCTCTTTGAAGCACCTCAGGATGTTTTTCTATGTTAAAGCCACTACACAAATACAAGTTGTTATTGGTATTGAGGGCCTCTGACCTCAGCATCCACCCTTTCTGTGTGTGTGTGGGGGGGGGGGGGGGGGGGGGGGGGGGTGGAGGAAGAGACGATGGAAAGAGAGTGAAGGGTGAAATGTACAACAACAGAGCAAGAGAAGGAAGGAAACCAGAGAGTTCACAAGGAAGGAGGTCAGCACAATGCTAAGTTTGGAAATGGGATAGAGATGGGTGGGGAACCCAAAAGGGAGGCGAGCACATCCTTGGGGATGCAGACGGGAAAGGAGCCCCCACCCCACCCACTCTCCCAAAATCACAACGTAGAAGCATTGGATGTTGCAACACAGGAACAGGCTATTTGACTTGTGAAGTCTATACCATAGTTAATCACGAGTGATCTAGTTTAATCTCACTCCATTTCTCCCTCTCCCTATTGCCTTGAATATTCTTCTTTTTGAAGTAATTTCTAAGAGAATTTATGAACTCGGCTTCACCAAAGGTTTATGACAGAGAATTCCATATTCTTACCATCCTCTGTAGGAAGAATTTTTTTCTTCCATTTCATTTTTTGTGATTTTCTTCAATGTCAGGTGACCTCTTAATCTTTCCCACTCCAATAAAAAAGCTTCAATTTTCAAGTTTGTGTTAATAACCAACACCTCATCCCTGGTAACATTCTATTCAATCAATGCTACATATTTTCTATTGCTTTCATATCATTTCTTTGATGGGGTGTGAAAAACAGTAAACAATATTCCAATTGCAGCCTCATGTAGTGGACAAGTTCTGCATGACCTTTGATTTGATACTCTATTCTAGATACAAATCAAGGATGGTTAACCTTTATGACTATCAACTTGTACTGCCAATTTTACATTGGATTACATAGGATATACGGCACAGAAACAGGCCATTCGGCCCAACCAGTCCATGCCAGCATTTATGTGCCACTCGAGCCTCCTCCGGACTTCCCTCACCTAAATCAATCCGCATAACCCTCTATTCCCTGTTATATCTGCACACCACTCACTCTGTTCCTGTTAAAGCCTTACCATTTCAAGTGTATTTCCATTCCCTATTCTTATTTCCAAAATACGTTGCTTCACACCACTCATCTCAACAGCAATATGTATTTTTAAGTTATTTTGGGGGACAAATAAATGGTCAATCACAGCATCCAAAGTAATTCACTAAGAAACGAAAAATGTTTTTGATATGCACGGTTTAAAAATGTAAAATACTCAGAATGGGTCTCGACAGATCATCTGGCCTTACTGACCGACATTTTCTACCATCACATGGGTGGGGAGAAACTCGCATGTTCACAAAAATTTAAAATCAGGCTGTACATTCTGCCACCTGCACAGGTCTGCAATAAAAGTATTTTTATTGGCCAAGCTGATTAACAAAACACAAAAATATGCTTATGGCAAATATAAACAGTTTTACATTATATCCTAATTTGCATATCTTGGGCATTTAACAAAAAAATTGCAATCTCATGCAATTTGCTCCAACAGTCACAGAATCAAAGTCATGGGGATTAATAGATGGAGGATAGAGTTGCCCTTGTTGACACCACAGCAAATTCTAACCATCAACAGGCAGTCATCTGAAACACATTCCCTTTATTTCTGGGAACTAGCTTCACACAACTTTGTTCCAGGATGTGAGCTTTGCTGGCAAGGTCAGCATTTATTGCACATCCTTAGTTGCCCTCGAGAACATAATGGTGGTGAGCTGCCTTCTTCAACTGCTACAGTCCTTGTGGTGAAAGTACTTCGTGATGTTAAGGAGGGAGTTCCAGGATTTTGACCCAGCAACGATGAAGGAACGACAATATATTTCCAAGTCAGGATGGTGTGTAACTTGGAAGGGAACTTGGAGGTGATGTTGCTCCCATGCACCTGCTGCCCTTGGTCTTCTAGATGGTAGAGGTCACGGGTTTGGGAGGTGCTGCCTAAGAAGCCGTGGCAAGTTGCTGCAGCACATCTTGTAGATGGTACACATTGCAGTCATGGTACACCGGTGGTGGAGGGGTGAGTGTTTAAGATGGTAGATGGGGTGCCAATCAAGTGGACTGCTTTGTCCTGGATGGTTTAGAGCTTCTCAAGTGTTGTTGGAGCTGCACTCATCCAAGCAAGCGGAGAGTATTCCATCACTCTCCTGACTATCACTCTCATTCTCCATGGTGGAAAGGCTTTGGGGAGTCAGGAGCTGAGACACTCGCTGCAAAATACACAGCCTCTGACCTGCTCTTGTTGCCACAGTATTTATGTGGTGGGTCCAGTTCGATTTCTGGTCAATGGTGACCCCCAGGATGTTGTTGGTGGGGAATTCAGCGATAATAATGCTGTAGAATATCATGGAGAGTGGTCAGATTCTAGCTTGTTGGAGATGGTCATTTCCTGGCACTTGTGTGGCACGAATGTTACTTGCCACTTATCAGCCCAAGCCTGACTGTCGTCCAGGTCTTGCTGCACGCAGGCATGGTGACTTCATTCTTTGAAGAGTTGCGAATGGAACTGAACACTGTGCAATCATCAGCGAAAATCCCAACTTCTGACCTTATGATGGAGGGAAGGTCATTCATGAAGCAGCTAAAGATGGTTGGGCTGAGGGCACTGCCCTGGGGAACTCCTGCAGCGATGTCCTGGGACTGGGATGATTGACCAACAACCACAACCATCTTCCTTCGTGCTACGCATGATTCCAGCTAGTGGAGAGTTTTCCCCCAATTCTCATTGACTTCAATTTTACTAGGGCTCCTTGATGCAACACTCGATCAAATGCTGCCTTGCTATCAAGGGCAGTCACCCTCACCTCACTTCTGGATTCAGCTCTTTTGTCCATGTTAGGACCAAGGCTGTAACAAGGTCTGGAGCCGAGTGGTGCTGGCAGAACCCAAACTGAGCATCGGTAAGCAGGTTATTGGTGAGTAAGTGCCGCTTGATAGCACTGTCGACAACACCTTCCATCACTTTGCTGATAATTGAGAGTAGACTGATGGGACGATAATTGGCCAGATTGGATTTGTCCTGCTTTTTGTGGACAGGTCATACCTGGGCAGTTTTCCACATTGTCGAGTAGATGCCAGTGTTGTAGCTGTACTGGAACAGATCGGCTAAATGTGCGGCTAGTTCTAGAGCACAAGTCTTCAGCTTGACAGTTGGGATGCTGTCGGGTCCCATAGTCTTTGCTGCATCCAATGCGCTCAGTCATTTCTTATCATGTCGAGTGAATCGAATTGGATGAAGACTGGCTTCTGTGATGGTGGGGACCTCAGGAGGAGATCGATATGGATCATTCACTCAGCATTTCTGACTGAAGATGGTTGCAAACACTTCAGCCTTGTCTTTTGCACTTGCGTGCTGGGCTCTGCCATCATTGTGGATGGGGATATTCACGGAACCTCCTCCTCCCGTTAGTTGTTTAATTGTCCAACATTCACGACTGGATGTGGCAGAGCTACAGAGCTTTGATCGATCCTTTGATTGTGGGATCACTTAGCTCAGTAGACTATCAGTAGTTTTCTTGAATTGGAACTGTTATTGGCCTAAATGTGTGTGTTGGAACATATAAAAATCATTCAAATTGCAGTTATATTCTCTGAAATCCTCTTTTCGAAAAAATTGTCTCATTTTTCATTTGTAAACAGTGGGTCATGCGAGACAGAAAACATTGACTTCACTGCCTTGGTGTACTCGTTTATCAGAATTACATTTTGTTAGAATTTTAAAAAATTTTTTAGTTGTAGTAACTCAGAGAAGGATAGAAGAGGAAACAATTTCAAGTTGTAATTAAAAAAAATTGATTTTGCTGGCAGCAGTACAATTAACTGGAGTAACTTTATGAAAATGCCCTGTGCTTTTTGAATAAACTAAATCAATGCTCATCATTACCAGCCATAACATTAATGGCAGTGCTGCCGAGACATTCACTTATCACCTTATGCTAACTTTGATGGCCTTTTGTATTATTTATTTCCAGTAACTACCTATATAAAGAAAGCAGTTGTTTTTAAAATGAAATGGGAAGCTTTTTTTTCCTGAAGTCAGAAATCAATTTAAATAGTCATTGTGTTTCAGCATGGAATGTCCTCCATCTTTGAAACCTTCACCACAGCTTGGGTTGATTTCAGATCACTGTACCTATACACTTAAAAGTAAATAGAAGTGAACAAAACTGATTAAAGAATATTTCAAAACTGCATGCTGACATTGTTTTATCAGTTAAAAGGCTCTGAATTCTATACTATTTGGGAAATGGAACACATGGCCCCATTGTAACCCAACTTTCAATAACAAGTTGCATTTATAGAACACATTTAACGTAGTAAAACAAGCCAAAGCGCTTCATCGGAGCATTACCAAACAAAATTTGATACCATGCCACATAAGGAGATATTAGGAAAGATGACTAATAGCTAGGTCAAAGAAGTAGATTTTAAGGAGCATCTTAAAAGAGCAGAGAGAGGCAGTGAGGTTTCAGGAGGGAATTCCAGAGCCTAGGGCCTAGGCAATTGAAGGCACAGCCACCAATAGTGGAGCAATTAAAATCAGTGATGCCGCAGAGGCCAAAATTGGAGGAGCGCAGAGATCTCGGAGTATTGTAGGGCTGGAAAAAATGAGAGAGATAGAGAAGGGCTAGGAAATGGAGGGATTTGAAAACAAGGATGAGAATTTTAAAATCAAGGCATTAACGGACTGGAAGCCAATGTACATCAGCGAGCACAGCGGTAATGGGTGAGCAGGACTTGATACGAGTTAAGATACAAGCAGCAGAGTTTTGGATGAGTTCAAGTTTATGGAAGATGGGAGACCAGCAAGAGAATTGGAATATTCAAGTCTCAAGGTAACAAAGGCATGGATGAGGCTTTTAGCAGCTGAGCTGATGCAGGAGACTGAGACACGTGATGTTGCGGAGGTGAAAGTAGGCGATCTTGATGATGGAGCAGATATGTGGATGGAAGCTCATCTCGGGGTCAACGAGGATGCCAAGGTTGCGAACGGTCCGGTACAGCCTCAGACAATAACCAGGGAGAAGGATGGAGTCGGTAGCTCAGGAACAGAGTTTGTGGCGGGACTGAAGCCAATGGCTTTGGTCTTCCCAGTATTTAGCTGAAGGAAATTTCTGCTCATCCAGGACTGGATGTGCTTGTCTGACAAATCAGACACTGGAAGGGTCAAGAAAGAGGGTGGTGAGTCGAGCTGGGTGTCGTCAGGGTACATGTGAAACATGAAACGTTTTCCATTGACGTAGATGAGATATAGGAGGGGCCCCAAGTACAGATCCTATGGGGACACCAGAGCTAACAGTGCGGGAGCGAGAAGAAAAGGCATTTCAAGTCATTCTCTAGCTACAACTGGATAGATAAGAATGGAACCAGGTGAGGGCAGTCCCATCCAGCTGGGCGACAGAGGAGAGACATTGGAGGAGGATGGTGTGGTCAACCATGTTAAAGGCTGCAGACAGATCAAAAAGGGATAGTTTACCTTTGTCAAAGTCACAGGGTGTCATTTGTTACTTGATTGACACAACTCCATGTTTGAACCACTCAAAGAATGGCATGGATTTGGAGGGGGGGGGGGAGGGGGTGACATGTTCAAGGACTTGAGAGGAAAGGGAGGTTGGAGATGGGGCAGTAGTTTGCAAGAACAGAGAAGTCCAAGGGTTGGTTTCTGCAGGGGGGGGGGGGGGCCGGGGTTGATCATAATAGCAAATTTGAAGGGGGGGTTGGGGGGGGGGGGGGGGGAAGTATTTGCGGAGATATCAGCTAACATGGGGGCCACAAAGGGAAGGTCAGTGGTCAGCAGTTTGGTGGGAATAGGGTCTTAGAAGCAGGATTGGGTCTCATAGACAAGATGAGCTTGGAGAGGGCATAAGAGGTGATAGACGAGAAAGATGAGAGGCT
Organism: Pristiophorus japonicus; assembly: GCF_044704955.1. Classification (NCBI taxonomy): domain Eukaryota; kingdom Metazoa; phylum Chordata; class Chondrichthyes; family Pristiophoridae; genus Pristiophorus; species Pristiophorus japonicus. The sequence continues at coordinate 46,679,600 of NC_091989.1, forward strand.
AGGGCAGGGGATAACCTCAGATGAAGTTTGGCTCGAGGAAAGGAGGGAAGCAGCAGAGGCAGCTGAATAGATGATCTCAATCTTAGTGACAAACAAGTTCAAGAGCTCCTCACATTAGTTGTTGGCGGCAAGAGGTCGATGAAGACAGTTTGCAGTGGAGGAGAGAAGTCCGGGGTTATCTTTGCATTCCAGGATGATCCTGGAACAGTAAACAGTTTTGGCGGAGAACAGGGCCAGATGGTGTTTTGTGGTCAAAAGAATTTAAGAAATAGGAGCAGGAGTAGGCCATTTGGCCCCTCGAGCCTGCTCCGCCATTCAATAAGATCATGGCTGATCTAGCTATGATGTGATAATGAATGGCTAAACCAATGTCTTAAACATTCAAGCCTCGTCCCTTGGACTGAAGGGAGCGGAGATGGGGGCATGACCAGGGTAAGAGAGAGAGGAATGGTTTTAATGGGGACGAGGGCATCACAAGTGGTGAGCATGTTGTTGTGCAGATTGGTATCTGCTGAAATGTCAGTGAATGGAGGGCCAAAGGGAATTTGTAAGTGCCATTGTAAGTGTCTGGATACTTCATAATCACTGTCAGCGAATCTTTCAGAGGAATTTTTTTTGTTTGTTTGTTTAAACGAGGAAGGTTTCCAGAAAATAATGAAAATTTATATATTTGTAGTCATTTCAATAAGGTGGGCCATAATGAGAAAGAGATAACTCGTTACATTTTACTGTTTTAGCCACTAGTTTTACAATTTAATACTAATGTAAAATTTACCACTGTCCCCTACAAGTCACAGTGAGTGAACTATTCACGTTAATGATGAATTCACAAGATCACCGCCGATTTCCACCTCCGTAACATCGCCCGTCTCCACCCTGGTCTTAGCTCATCCGCTGCTGAAACCCTCATCCATGCATTTGTTACCTCTAGACTTGACTATTCCAACGCACTCCTGGCTGGCCTCCCATATTCTACCCTACGTAAATTAGAATTGATCCAAAACTCGGCTGCACGTGTCCTAACTCGAACCAAGTCCCGCTCGCCCCTCACCCCTGTGCTCACTGACCGACATTGACTCCCGGTTAAGCAACCCCTTAATTTCAAAATTCTCATCCTTGTTTTCAAATTCCTCCATGGCCTCACCTCGCTCCTCCACATCTCTAATCCCCTTCAGCCCCACAACCATTGTGGGCATTCAGCTCATCTGGGCTCATCCATCTCAATTATAACATTTTTGTTTCGATTATCCTATCAATTCCATGTTAATCACTTTCAACATGAAATAGTTACTGACATCCATACTAAATTTACATTGCAATTCAAACTTCTACACCTTATGCTACTTGAATGGCCTACTCCTGTTCCTAAGTTCCTACGTTCCCTCAGTAACTTCGCTTCAAGATGAACAGCCAGAATTTCTCCAGTCTTTCCTATATTTCATTCATCTGACATTGAAAATCAACCCTGTGGCTATTTGTACCGCTTCTCGATGGCTTATGTTTTGGGACATCAACTTGTCACAACACCCAAGATGTAGTCTGACATTTCACCACAGCATCTTGTGATTTAGCAATATAATGCAGCATTCTATTTATTATTGATGTTGGTTGTTGCTCCAACATGATTGGACATGCTGTGTTCAGTGAATTAATACACATAGATCTTTCAACCTCAGTTAAATTCCCAACAGATCAGTGGGAAAATCAGTACATTTGCATGCATCAAAAAGTGTATTTAGAAGCAGTTTTCTTTTGTTAAAGATAAGGGGGAACCTCGATCATCACAAATTAAATACACAACCAAAATAAATTCCTACTTATTCCCACTTAATTTGAGTAAATATATTCAAAAAGGAGTTAGATGTAGTCCTTACTACTAGGGGGATCAAAGGGTATGGCGAGAAAGCAGGAATGGGGTACTGAAGTTGCATGTTCAGCCATGAACTCATTGAATGGCGGTGCAGCCTCGAAGGGCCGAATGGCCTACTTCTGCACCTATTTTCTATGTTTCAATGTTCTATGTTTCTATGTCAACAGAAAACAAGCTGAGTTTGCCCAGGAATTAGTCGACCATGTTTACTTGCAACTCACTTAATTGCACTTCCCATTTTAACAACTATTTCTAAAGTTCAATTTTTTCCTCATACGCCCAGTTGTGACAAGTTTTATTTCAATTTCAGTTATTTTAATTCCCGCTTACGTGCAAGTGTGGTACACAGGAATCCTGCTTTAATCAGACTGATCACAGTGAAACCAGAGGATTTTACCTCTCAAACTGATTGGGTTCAGTGGTCCACATACCAAAGAACTGGTTAGACCAGTTTGTTAGTGTTGTGTGGGTGAGGGAGGAATGGATGTCGAATTTCTAAATGACTCAACAAAAATAAAAATGACACTGTTGCACAATTTGAAGTAATTGAAGATTCAAAAGCATGGCATTTCTGAATCTCAGGTTCCTGGAATTCTGAAATGAAAAGCAAATGTCTTGAATGACTGGGAGGGGAGTGGCGGGGGGGGGGGGGGGGGGGAGAGAAAGAGAAAAACATGAGAACCAGGAGCAGTTTTAGTTTTCCATCTGCATCCACCTTGTCGAGACCGCTCATTATCTTACATGTTTCAATAAGATCACCTCTCTTCCTTCTGAACTCCAATGAGTAGAGGCCCAACCTACTCAACCTTTCTTCATAAGTCAGCCCCCTTATTTCCGGAATCAATAGCCTCCAATGCTATCCTTCCTTAATGTCTATCATTCCTTAAATACAGAGACCAAAACTGTACGCAGTACTCTAGGTGTGGCCTCACCAATACCTTGTACGGTTGTAGCTGATCTTCTCTGCTTTTATACTCTATCCCCCTTGCAATAAAGGCCAACATTCCATTTGCCTTCCTGATTACTTGCTGTACCTGCATACTAACTTTTTGTGTTTCATGTACAAGGACCCCCAGGTCCCTCTGTACTGCAACATTTTGCAATTTTTCTCCATTTAAATTATCATTTCCTTTTCTATTTTTTTCTGCCAAAGTGGATAACCTCACACTTTCCCACATTGTACGCCAGCTGCCAAATTTTTGCCCACTCATTTAGCCTGTCTCTATCCCTTTGCAGATTTTGTGTCCTCCTCACAATTTGTTTTCCCATCCATCTTTGTATCATCAGCAAACTTGGCTACATTACACTCAGTCCCTTCATCCAAGTCATTAATATAGATTGTAAATAGTTGAGGCCCCAGCACCAATCCCTGCAGCACCCCACTAGTTACTGTTTGCCAACTGGAAAATGACCAGTTTATCCTGACTCTCTGTTTTCTGTTAGTTAGCTAATCCTCTATCCATGCTAATATATTACCTTCAATCCCGTGAACTTTTATCTTGTGCAGTCACCTTTTATGTGGCACCTTATCGAATGCCTTCTATAAATCCAAATACACCACATCCACTGGTTCCCCCTTATCCACACTGCTCGTTACATCCTCAAAGAACTCCAGCAAATTTGTCAAACATGATTTCCCTTTCATAAAACCATGCTGACTTTGCTTGATTGAATTTTGCTTTTCCAAATGTCCCACTACTGCTTCCTTAATAATGGACTCCAGCATTTTCCCAACGACAGATGTTAGGCTAACTGGTTTATAGTTTCCTGCTTTCTGCCTGCCTCCTTTTTTAAATAGGGGTGATCTTCCCAAAATCCAGGGAATTTTGGTCGATTACAACCAATGCATCCACTATCTCTGCAGCCACTTCTGTTAGGACCCTAGGATGCAAGCCATCAGGTCCAAGGGACTTGTCTGCCTTGAGTCCCATTATTTTACCGAGTACTACTACTTTAGTGACAGTGATTGTATTAAGTTCCTCCCTCCCTATAGCTCCTTGATTATCCATCATTGGGATGTTTTGAGTGTTTTTTTTTTACTGTGAAGACCGATACAAAATATTTGTTCAAAGTCTCTGCCACTTCCCTGTTCCTAATTATTAATTCCCAGTCTCATCCTCTAGGGGACCAACTTTAGCCACTCTTTTCATTTTTATGTACCTGCAGAAACGATCTGTTTTTATATTTCTTGCTAGTTTACTTTCATAATCTTTCTTCCCTTTCTATTTTTTTTTTAAGTCCTTCTTTGCTGGCTTTTAAAAGTTTCCCAATCCTCTGGCCTCTCACTAGTCTTGGTCACATTGTATGCCCTCGTTTTGAATTTGATACCATCCCTTATATCTTTAGTTAGCCACAGATGGTTATCGCTTCTTAGTCTTTCCTTCTCACTGAGATATATTTTTGTTGAGTTGTGAAACATTCACACCTCTTTCAATCACTCTACCACCAGACTTTTCTTTAAATTTAAAAACCTTCATGGACCAGAATAGCTTCAGAAAAAACCCCAGCAATTTTCAGTTTTGAAAACTACAGCATGAATGGCTAAAGTTGCTTTGAGAATATCAAACATAATAAGGGAAAAAGTATTAATGCAGACTGATTTTGATGAGTATGTCCTTTTCTCCAATGGTTGAAAGGACACGAAATACACTGTGTATAGTCAGATTGAGCATCATCAACCTTAAATATAATCTAAAAGGGCAATATTTTTACATCAATTGGAAATCTTTGCTAATTCAGGTGAAGATGTCAGTAATGGAGAATAGAATTATTTTCACTTTTGTTCACACAAGTTGGATCAAGCACAGGGCATACGTACGGTTAGAGATAAACAGACGAAAGCTCCCTTTTCTCTACTTCAACATGCCTTAATCCCATCCTCAGAAAAGCAATTAGATGTCAGCAATATATTTTTTTCCCCCAGTTGTAGTGATCCTTGTGCCTCAGATTGCAAACTTGTGCTAAATTATGGGTAATCTTATACTACAGATTTATGCCTACAAGAATAGGGTTCATATTACACAAATTAATTTCAGCAAATGGCATTGATTTAGCGCCTTTAATGTAGTAAAATATCCCAAAGTGCTTTACAGGAGCACCAAGACACATATGTGGAGTATAAAAACAGGGAAGTCTTGCTACAGGTATACAGGGTATATGAGGCCACACCTGGAATACTGCGTGCAGTTTTGGTTTCCATATTTACGAAAGGATATACTTGCTTTGGAGGCAGTTCAGAGAAGGTTCACTAGGTTGATTCCTGAGATGAGGGGGTTGACTTATGAAGAAAGGTTGAGTAGGTTGGGCCTCTGCTCATTGGAATTCAGAAGAATGAGAGGTGATCTTATCGAAACATATAAGATTATGAGGGGACTTGACAAGGTGGATGCAGAGAGGATGTTTCCACTGATGGGGGAGACTCGAACTAGAGGGCATAATCTTAGAATAAGGGGCTGCTCATTTAAAACGGAGATGAGGAGAAATTTCTTCTCTCAGAGGGTTGTAAATCTGTGGCATTTGCTGCCTCAGAGAGCTGTGGAAGCTGGGACATGAAATAAATTTAAGACCGAAATAGAGAGTTCCTTAAACACTATGAGGATAAGGGGTTATGTGGAGCGGGCAGAGAAGTGGACCAGAGTCCATGATTGGATCAGCCATGATATTATTAAATGGCGGAGCAGGCTCGAGGGGCCAAATGGCCTACTCCTGCTTCTATTTCCTATTTCTTTTAAGGATATATGAGGGCCAATGACCAAAAGCTTGGCCAAAGACCTAAGTTTTAAGGAGCATCTTGAAGGAGGAAGGATAGTTAGAGAGACAAAGAGGTTTAGGGAAGGAATTTCAGAGCTTAAGATCTCGGCAACTGAAGTCACACCAATGGTGGAGAGATTAATATCGGGGACACACAAGAGGCCAGCATTGGACGAGCGCAGGTTATCTCAGGGGGTTGTAGGGATGGAGATGGTTAAAGAGATAGGGAGGGGCGAGACCATGGAGGGATTTGAAAATAAGATGAGAATTCTAAAATTGAGGTGTTGCTCAATTGGGAGCCAATTGTAGGTCAGCAAGCAAAGAGATGATGGGTGAACATGATTTGGTGCGTGTTAGGATGCGGGTAGAGATTTTTATGAGCTTAAGTTTATGGAGGGTGAGAGATGGGAAGACAAGAGCTGTTTCAGTATTGAGACAGGGGCAGAGACCTGATTGGAGAGATTCAAACATGGAGTTCTGGGAAAGATGGGCATGGACTTGGGAGGCGACAGCACATTCAAGGACTTGAGAAGAAAGGGAGGTTGAAGATGGGGTCACTGTTCCCGCTAAGTTGCGCACGGGTGCAGCTGCAAGGTCACTCACAGGATGCTCACCCGCTTTTACATTGTAAATACCGTGCAAGCGCAGAAAATTAATGGGACGCGCATTAAAAGAAACAGGCCGTGCAGAATACACAGCTTACAGGGGACCATTGGATGGAGCAGTAGGACAGAGGGGCCAAGGGGTGATGACAACAGATTTGAAGGTGAGGGAGTCAGTACTTGAGGAGAACCATTAACGGTATCAGCTAACATGGGTGCCAGGAAAGGAAGTTGGGCATTTAGCAGTTTAATGGAAATAGGGTCGAGGGAGCAGGTGCGTCCCATGGACAAGATGAATTCCGAAAGGGCATGAAGGGAAATAGAGGAGAAAGCTCGGAGTTCAGGGCTAGGGCAGGGGGGAACCTTAGAAGAAGTTTGACTCAATGGACAATGCGAAGGGAAGAAAGCAACAGAGGCAGCTCAACAGTGACAAAGAAATGTTGGAGGTGAAGGTGGAGGTTGTGAGGGAGAGGCATTTAAGATGACGATTTGCGAGAGAGATTAGAAGCCGGGGGGTTATCTTTGCACTCCAGATGATCCTGCAATAGTGAGCACTATTGGCAGAAGAGTGCAGAACCCGATGGTGCTTTATGTGGTCCAGCCAGAATTGGTGGTGCATGGCTAAACTAGTTGTCCATCATATACGTTCAAGTCTGCATCCCATGGACTTAAGGGAGCAGAGATGAGGGCCCATAGCGGGGGAATAGCCAGGGTGAGAGTGTAATGGTTTTAACGGGGATAAGCGCATCAAAAGGTGGAGGGGAAGGCGGTTGAGCAGAAAATTGTGGTGAATGGAGACTGGAGGTTCAAAGGCCAGAAAGTTGGGATTTTAAAAGTGCAGTTGTAAGTGAATTGGGAGGGTTTTTTTTCAGGGGAGGGCAGAGAAGGAAGTAGGGTTGGGAGGGGTAAGGAGGATGTGGGTGGAAAGCGATACAAGGAAGCGATCAGAGATGGTTTTATCTGTGATTGGCATTAGGAGCGAGGCCACATAAGATGGCATGGTCAAAGAAGTGGCCGTGAATATGGGTAAGGGAGTTTATATGGAGACAGAGATTAAGGGAGGATAGGAGGAAAGTGAATTCAGAGAAGAGCGCGCATGATGAGTTGAGATGGAGGTCGAAATCACTGAGGATGAGAAGTTACTCGGTGAGGGAGGAAAGCAGTGAAGATATCTTGGTGAGAATTTTTTATAAATGGTACTCGGGTGGGTGGTAGGGAACGAGGATTTTAAATGTTAAGGAATGAGGGGTGGATCAAAGTGAGGTGCTCAAAGGAGGAGAAGGTGCCAAAGGAGTAGGGGGCATAAACCAAGGTGTGATTTGGTAATAAGAGCCACACCGCCACCACAATGGTTTGGGCGGGGCCAAGTGGTGGGAAGTTTAGCCAGGAAGGGAGGCTTCATTTAAGGGGAAGGTGTCATCACCCCACAGACGACAGGTTTCCATCAAGGCCATGATGTCGATGGTGTCATCCACAATAAGCTTACGGATGTAGGTGTCAGCTGTGGCTCAGTGGGTAGCACACTCGCCTCGGAGTCAGAAGGTTGTGGGTTCAAGTCCCACTCCAGAGACTTGAGCACATAAATCTAGGCTGACACTCCAGTGCAATGCTGAGGGAGTGCTGCACTGTCTTTCAGATGAGATGTTAAACAGAGGCCCCGTCTGCCCTCTCAGGTGGACATAAATGATCCCATGGCACTATTTCTAAGAACAAGAGGGGAGTTATCCCCAGTGTCCTGGCCAATATTTATTCCTCAATCAACATAAACAGATTATCTTGTCATTATCACATTGCTGTTTGTGGGAGTTTGCCATATGCAAATTGGCTGCCGCGGTTCCTACATTGCAACAGTGACTACATTCCAAAAGTACTTCATTGGCTGTAAAGCGCTTTGAGACATCCAGTGGTTGTGAGAGGCACTATATAAATACAAGTCTTTTTTTTTTTCTTTCATGGATGGCAAGGGCCTTGTCAACAAGTGAACGGACCTTCTGGAGGGTGATGCGGAGAGGGGTGGCGACAGCTGATCCACTGTCAGAGACCACAGGGTCAGCATTGGGAGGGGTGAGTGGGACAGAAAGGTCGTCGGAAAGATTAGCACCCAGCGGGTGCGCTGGGTGGGAAGGTTGGCGAGAGTGCAGGATGGGGAAGTTGGAGTTGCTGCTCATAAAGGAGGCAGCAATGAGTGCCTCGATGGGCCCTTTAGATAGGTCTGTTAACAGTTAGCAGAAGCAGAAGCCGTTCAAAACATCAATATAGACTGGAATACATACACAAGTCGTAAAGAGAAAGGGAAGGATATTAAACCCAGTGCCTTTTTGAGACAATATTGTAAAATACTGTAGGCAAATGAGTTTGTCCAGTTTCCTGTGTTGCATACTGTAAGTCCAAGATTTCATCAAGAAAACTGGCTTGTTTCAAATTACAAAACTATTACAGTGTACCTCCCCAGGCCGGCACCCTCGGGACCTGACCGGTGCCGGAACAGAGAATTTCCCGAACCACGGGATATCTCGTTTACCAGTACCGGTGGACAGCGCCCGGGCTCCTGTCTGTGTGAATGCGTGCCATGGCAGCTTGTGGACGGCTCCCTCAGCACCTGCGCTCATTGACTGATAGACGCTCCCAGCCAATCACCAACACACTGACTGATCAGCCATTGCAGCCAATCAAAAAATTTTTTTCATAAATACTCGTCTCCCGCAGGCCCAATTAATGCCGAATCACGAATGTTTCTGGATGAGAGTCCCAGACTAGAGAGGTACAACCTTTCCATAGAATTTACATCACAGAAACAGGCCATTCAGCCCAACTGGTCTATGCTGATGTTTATGCTCCATGTGAGCCTCCTCCCACCGTATGTCATCCAGCCCCATCCTTCTATTCCTGTCATGTACTTATCGAGCTTCCTCTCAAATTCTATAATAAACCCCTTAATTATAAAATGTAATTATTATATTCTGAACCGAGAATAATAGGTAGGTTACTAATAATGCTTAAAGTGCATGTTTACAAGAAAGTTATTGGTACTTTACTTAATAAATGGGGCTGGAGGGAGTGTGGGGGGGGGGGGGGGGGGGAAGGGGAAGAAAAGTGATTCATACTGGTGCTGTGAAAATTCTAGTTTCTGAAGTTGAAATTTCAGGTCACAGATGAAAAAAATACAACATTAATTTACACTTTATGGGTGCCTTCATTGCCCTCAATAAATATTACAGACTGCTCTTCCAGAATTCTTTAAAATAAAAATACTGGTAACAACCCTCTGCGACTGGGGCCGGTATAAATCTTTCAATGTAAGTAGTGTTTAATTATTTTTTATTTACCTGCTAACAGTCTACAGTTAATGTGACTTAAAAAAATACATCCGTTAAACAGAGAACATGACCATGCTTTGTTACATTTGATTACTCTGTTTGAACCAATAAGCAACAATGCTAAATGCCTATTTGCAAAATGTTCCTTGTCAATACAAAAATCACTCTTGCATACTGTAAACAAATACATCTTCCAAGTATAAATTAACAAAATGCTAGACGTGGAAAAGCTTTGCAATTACTTCATTGGCATGAGCAGTCAATCCAAAATATAATTTCCTCATAGAACCAATTTCTGAAACATTCTTTGGAAATTAAACCACTGCAGACCTACCCCCTCACTGCGTTAATAATTATAGGATAGTCATTTGTCTTTAAAATCTACAGCATACCCAAAGTGTAATTTTGTCTTAATTGGAAACGAGATTTCAAATCATGGGAAAAACAGAAAAAAACTGACAATTAAAACCAATTACTGCCCATACTATGAGAAATGAATTTCAAAAACCCAGAGATATTGATGCTGTAGACATATGGGACAAGTATTGAAGCTGCCACTCTGCTGGTCAGGCATTTTCCACTGGGAAGGAAGGAGGCAACAAAAACACAATCTCCAGCTTGCTCTTGCAGACCTCAAAGCAGCATTGGTGGAAGCTATACAGGTTACCTGTGTTTTCTTCTTCATTTGGGGTATTGAGGGCGAAGAGGACAGAATAAAAATGGAACATTCATCCTCTTAAAGGACAAACATACCCACACTGAGGAACTCAAAATGAATAATCTAAACTTTGCACAAAATAAAATGGCAAATATGAAGTGATGCACATCTTTTGCACCTAAAGAAAAGCTCAACGGACCCACATATATTATTTTTCAAACATTAAGCAGACAATCAATTTGCCCATAGTGCAAGGCTCAGCCCAAGGCTAAAATGCTTGAGCCCATTAAGTCTTACCGTCAGAAGAACTCAGGCTACATCAGGCTACACCATGCAGTTGGAGGATGCAGGTTCATCATCATCATCATCATAGGCAGTCCCTCTGGAAAAATGAGCTTTTAGATCTACGGTTGCAGTCTGGATGATGAGAGATCAGATAACTATCTTGAAATATTCTTCTGAGGAACATAGGTGGGCTTTGAGATCCAAGAACAACATTTTTTTTTAATCCTGTAGTTGCACTGCATGGATATGTTTGGATTGCTCCCAATGTCAGTTACCTTGGATACTGACTGCGAGATTATAATTTTTTTCTTAAAAACATGCCAAAGTCTTGACGAATCCATTATGCTTAGGCCATTTTATGTTTTTACCTTAAGTGGAATCCATAATTATCCCTATCTGCAATGTAGTATTGTTAGTAACCCACTGAAGGGAAAGGACTCATTACTGGCAAATGAGCCCTCTATAGTTTCTATGGAGACAGGTCACTTGCCTTGTTCTGAAGTTAGGCAATTAAGGTAAAGATGCTTGCAAATCGGTTGTGAAAGGATTTGCATCTAGGATCTGACTGGAGTTCAAAAAACATCTTCAAATTTGATGAACTTTGTTATGTTGCGGAAGATAGTTGGATTTCCTCTATTCCAGTTTCGAACTTCAAAGGAAACGAGGTATATCTCAGACAGCATGCTCACAACTGCATTTCTTCGGAGGCCATTGAGAGGAGGCTGGAAACTTTGTGGTTTCTAGATGCAACTCTACATGAGTTTTATGTTCCAAATGCTGGTTCAGGTTTACCATTAAAAGTTCACAATTAGTTACATCTTCTGTTGTTTCTACATTACTAAGGAGTTACAAGTTAAATGCTGTGAAAATTTGACTTTCCACTGCTGTCTACTATTAATAAACTATAAACTAAAATTATGTTTAAGTCACAGTGTGATAGTGTTTATTCTTCCACTATCCAAAGATTAAGAATACAAGAGGAGTCATGTTAATTCAGTCAACTAATTACAAGAATGAAAGCTTCTATTCAACCTCCAGGTCATATACCTGGTACTATATTATCGAATATTGTGCATTTTAAGTCACACTCATGGGAAGCAAAGGCTCATTTATGGAGTGGCCTTCGGCGCAGAGCTCAAGAGAAACAGGAAACCCTGACTGCAGTAACTTGCTCTCCTGGAATTTATGTAGAATTCTCACTATCTGCTCAATACCTTGTACAGTATGACAAAATGGGCCCAAGTTTCCACACGCGCCTAGAACGGCACAGTCCCGACCTGGACGCCCGTTTTTCGCGCCACAAAGTGCGCCTAAAAAAATCCTCGGTATTCTCCACCTACTTACAGGTCCTCTGGCCCTCGGCGCAGCCAGCACGAGCTGTGGGGGGGCGGAGCCAGGTCCCTGCGCTGAAAACAGTGCCGGGACCTCTGCACATGCGCGCTACAGTGGGCACGCAAGTGCAGTAGCTCCAGGCGCCGAACTGTGTGGGAGGTGCCCAAAGCACACAGCCCCAATCCCTGGCTGAATGGCCTCACTGGGGCTGCGTGAATAAGGCTCCTCCCACGGCCAGCTCCTGTTCCCCCCCCCCCGACCAGACCCGACACTCACTCCCTGCCCCCGCCCCCGCCCCCTGCCTCCGGACCAGACCCGACACCCGCTCCGCTCCCCTCCCCCCACCCTGCCTCCGGACCAGACCCGACACCCGCGCCCGCACCCCCCCCCCCCCCACCACACGCCGCCGACTGACCCGACCCGCGCTCCTGTTCCCGCTCCCGGACTGGATCCGACCTGATCTCTCTCTCTCCCTCTCTCTCTCTCTCTCCCCATCCCTCTCTCTCCCCGCCCCTCCCCTCCATCCCTCTCTCTCCCCCCCCCCTCCCCTCCCTCTCTCTCCCCGCCCCTCCCCTCCATCCCTCTCTCTCCCCCCCCCTCCCCTCCCTCTCTCTCTCTCCCCCCTCTCTCTCTTTCTCTCCCCTCTCCCCCCCCCTCTCTCCCTTCTCTCTCTCTTTCTCTTTCTCTTTCTCTCCCCTCTCACCCCCCTTTCCCCCCCCCCTCTCTCTTCTCCCCCCCCTCTCTTCTCCCCCCCCCTCTCTTCTCCCCCCGCCCCTCTCCCTCCCCCCCCAAACCGACCCAACCCAACGCCACGCCATCTGGTGCTGGGGATGGGCCTTCTCGGGCCGGCCCGTTCAGCCTTCGGTCCCGAAAGGCCTGCCTGAAGCACTTTCACACAGGTAGGAAGATGGTTTATTCAATCTTTTCTTTGCTTATAAATGTTTATTCAGGTTGGATTTATTTGTATAATATTTGTATAAGTATAAATAAGGATTTATTATAGAATTTAATGACTTCCCTTCCCCCCACCTTGTTCTGGACGCCTAATTTGTAACCTGCGCCTGATTTTTTAATGTGTAGAACAGGTTTTTTCAGATCTACAAAAATCTTCACTTGCTCCATTCTACTTTAGTTTGGAGTACGTTTTCACTGTGGAAACTTTCAAATCGGGCGTCAGTGGCCGGACACGCCCCCTTTTGAAGAAAAAATTCTGTTCCAAAGTAGAATTGTTCTACCTGACGAGAACTGCAGAAAAAAAAAGTGGAGAATTGCGATTTCTAAGATAGTCCGTTCTCCACCAGCTGCTCCTAAAAATCAGGCGCAAATCATGTGGAAACTTGGGCCCTTTATCACTGAACCAATCTCAAATAAAAGTAAACCAAATTAACTTACAATTAAATAGTTTATGGCCACAAAAACAACAGGTAAACACTATAGAATACAAGTACTCATTTATAATATGTACACATTTTAAAGACAGTTGCTATCTCAGTTCTTTTTGTTGGAGAACTAATGAAACAGTAGTTCAGATGGAAAGTTTCACTTGAGATTATGAAATCTGTAAATGCAGAGCGCTTTAGCATCTGGACCACCACCATCAGAATCAAAATAACACAGATACACACAGAGACCCACCCTCCAGTTTTCATTCAAATCAACACAATGTTAACAAGAGAAATACCACCTAAAACCTTCATTTAAGGCATTTTTACACAGGCACTTGTCTTGTTCACTTCAGATTACAGAAGACAAGTACCCAAGCACTGGCTCTACCCGATTTCGCTGCTAAATCCAGCTCTAATCCTAGTGGCAGAATTATAGGCCCCAAGCTTCCACATGATTTGCTCCTGATTTTTAGGAGCAACTGGTGTAGAACGGAGTATCTTAGAAATCGGAATTCTCGTCATTTAGTTTGCTCCAGTTCTAGTCAGTTAGAACAGTTTAACTTTGGAGAATTTTTTTTTTTTTTTTTAAAGGGGGCGTGTCTGGCCACTTACGCCTGTTTTCAAAGTTTCGTCAGTGAAAACTTACTCCAAACTAACTTAGAATGGAGTAAGTGAAGATTTTTGTACGCTCGAAAAAACCTTGTCTACACTTTAGAAAATCAGACGTAGGTTACAAATCAGGCGTAGGGAATGGTGGGGGGGGGGGGTTTAAAGGGAAGTTTACAAACATTAAACACTTCAGTTTTACAAATAAAGAGCCATCATCAATAATAAATGATAAATACATCAAAAAATCAACCAATAAAATCAAAAAAAATTAATAAGAAATAGTTATTTTTTAAATCAATAAATAAAATATTTTCTACTTACCGACTGCAGCACCGGGAGCCCTCCAACAGCGTGCTGGGATGCC
>NC_091989.1:47293971-47446644 GCF_044704955.1 Pristiophorus japonicus
GTCCAAAGTTAGCGGGTGGTCCAGACTCTCCCACTCGCTGTCGTCTAAGACCTCCGAAATAGACGACAGGAAAGACTGGGAGGCCGCGCGGTCTGTGGGCTTGACGCCGTACAGCCCAGCATAGAAGGATTTGCTGATCCTCTGCATGTCAGGCTGCGAAGACATCACAGAACCATCTTCTTCCTTTAGGCTGGTGATCAGAGCTCCCCCTGTGTACCTTTTGGAAGAAGAAATGCGAACACGTCTCATCCTGATCGACGAAGCGGACTCTGGAGCGGAAGATGATCGTGGAGGACTCTGAGGCAAAGAGCGAGGCTTGTTGGCCCTTCACCTCTGAGTTCCTCTGCGACATCGACCCCCATCGACTGCAGTAGGAGCAGGTTTTGCATATTCGTCTGGAGTTGGCACAATTCCCTCTGTCTCCCTCTCGCCTCCTGAACACCTTTGAGGATGAAGAACCTCGATGTTCGTCTTGATCGTTTCCCACCAGTGCATCGGGGAATCGCAGAGGGGTTTTACGGTTCTCCAACCTTTGTAATCCCTCTCGAGTTCCTCAACGTTTTCCGGAGTCAACAGTTTCACGTTCAGCTTCCATATCCCTCTGCCAACTTTCTGGTTTTCCTGTGGGCGACAGTCGGCCAGTAGGAGGCAGTGGTCAAAGAACACCGACCGGCGTGACGTCGGTGAATATGACCTTGAGCGTGTGGGACTCAAACAAGAAGTCTATTCTGGAACCGACGGATCCGACCAGGTGTATCTGAGCGGTGCTCCATCTGCAGAGTTGCTGAAGACGTCGCACAGCTTGGCATCTTTTACCGCATCCATCAGGAGTTTGGACGTGGCGTCCAGTTTACTGTCGGCTCTGCTGGATCGTCCAGCCGCATCGATGATGCAGTTGAAGTCACCGCCTAGAATGACCGGCCTGGACGTTGCCAGTAGCAGTGGGAGCTGCTGGAAGAGGGCCAGCCTCTCGTTCTTGTGAGCTGGGGCGTAAACATTAATTAACCTGAGAGGGGAGTTTTTGTACATTACGTCTGCTACGAGGAGGCGGCCGCCCACCACCTCCTTAACTTCGGTGATGGTGAAGTGGTCTCTCCGCAGCAGAATGCCCAGGCCGGAAGACCGGCAGTCGATGCCTCCTGACCACATGAATGGTCCATGGGCCCACCATCGTGACCACTGCCGTTAACTGCTGAAGTGCGGCAGACCGCACTCCTGCATGAACAAGAGGTCCGCTTTGACCTTGGCGAGGTACCCAAAGGTGGAAACACATCGCGCAGTAGATTTTACGCTACGCACGTTAATAGTAGCAATTTTTAAATCCATTTTAAAGCTATTGTTTACAGTTACAAACATTACATTTCAGATAAATCGTCCTTTAAGTCCGAGATCTACTCAATGGCCAGTTCCAGCATGCGTAGGTTATTACTATAAAAGTCTACTGCACCTGGGCTGGCGTGGTCGTCATCCTCTGCCGTGGGAGTGTTTCGACCAGGGGACTGCTGCAGTGCTATGATAAGTCTGATATGTCCTCTGCACTGTCCTCGCCTGGTGTTGGTGGTTCCCTCTTTTCATCAGTCACAGCGTTCTTGAGCTGGTGTGCTTCGATCGCTGAGTTGCTCCCGGTATTCCGGAGGTGGGGTGTGCTTGGCACTTCGCTGTTCCCGTTGTCCCGGAGCTGGTCTGCGTTGGTCGCTTCTTCGCTCCCGGTGTTCCGGAGCTCGTGTGCGCTGGGCGCTTCGCTGCTCCCGGGTTCCTGGAGCGGGGCTGTGCTGGTCGCTTCATTGCTCCCGGTCACCTGTGGCTGAGTGTTGGCGTAATGCCTCTTTTTTTGGTGGCGGTAGTGAGGGGTCGAAATGGATCGAGTGCATCATTCTGAGTTCATGCACGTCATCCACCACCGTGGAAAGGCTCCGTGCCATCTTTGCAACCCATGGCTTGCCGGACAGCCTGGTTAGTGATAATGGCCCATGTTTCACAAGCTACGAATTCCGAGAGTTAATGTCGGGCAATGGCAATGGCATCAACGTCAGGACTGCGCCGTTCAAGCTGGCCTCCAATGGCCAAGCGGAACGTGCGGTCCAAATCATTAAGCAAGGTATGCTCAGGATTCAAGGACCCTCCCTACAATGCCGCCTATTGCGCCTCCTGCTGGCCTATAGCCTATAGATCCCGACCGCACTCGCTCACGGAGGTCCCGCCCGCAGAGCTACTAATGAAATGGACACTCAAAACTCGGTTGTCCCTCATTCACCCAGTCCTGACCAACATAGTTGAGGGCAAGTGCAAGTCACAAAACGAGTACCATGGCCGCAATGCAAGGGGGAGGTGTATAGAAATAAATGATCCTGTATTCGTCCTCAAATCACTCCATGGGGCCCAAATGGCTTGAGGGCACTATAATTGAGAAAGAGGTGAATAGGGTTATCGTGGTAAAACTCAACAATGGTCAGATAGGCCGTAAGCATCTGGACCAAGTAAAAAAACGGTTCAGCATCGACACGGAGGAACCTGAAGAAGAACAACATGAGATGGAGTTCACAACACAGCCAGTGAACGAGCAACAAGAGCATTCAGAAGAATGCACAGTCCCTGCGGTCAGCCCAGAATCACCACAGGTGACAGACACTCACGTCAGTGTCCAACAACCAGAGCCCCAACTGCGGCACTCCACGAGGGAGCGTAGGCCACCTGAAAGACTAAACCTATGATCCCAATAAGACTTTTGGGGGGGGGGGGGGGGGTGTTGTCATGTATGTAACCTCAATGTAACACCACTGTACTACTGTATACACTCAACCTAGATGCACACCTTGACCACAAGGGGTGAACTTGTGGGAGACACACCTTACCTGATCACATAGGTATAAAAAGGGAGGTCCCACGCAGGGTCATCACTTGGAGTCCTGTGAATAAAAAGAGTTAAGGTCACAGAGTGACCTTGTTCCCAGAATGTGCCTCGTGTGGTTTCATGCTGTAGAGCAAGGACTTTACATCCGGGATCCGGAATATTATGTCCTTCATTGAAACTCCTATGAACTCATCCCTTTTTGGCATGGAAGCAAGTCATCCTCATTTTGAGGGACTGCCTATGATGATATCTCTCAAATCCTTTCATCTTGGAAAAAAAAGCATCTAATTGCATTCTGAACCATCTATACTGCCTGTTTCAATGGTCTTCCCTGATGACATATCTAAGAGTTTATTACTCTGCAGAAAAACAAGTTACATTTACTCTTATGCATCCTAAAAATTAGGAAATTATGAATATCACCCAGTAACTGAACCCTCATCATAGTGAACCCGTAATATAATAGAATTTTATATTGAGTTTGAAAGTGATTTAGTTAAGTCCGAATCTAAGGTCTTAAATCAAAATAAAGCAAAGTACGTAGGTATGAGGGGAGAGTTGGCTAAGATAGATTGGGAAACTACATTAAAGGATAAAAGATTGGGAAACTACATTAAACAATGGCTAACATTTAAAGAATTAAGGAATGTTGCAAATTATGTATTAAGGCACAAAAATTCCACAGGAAAAGTAGTCCAACCATGGCTAACAAGAGAAGTTAAAGATAGCATTAGATCAAAGAAAGAGGCCAAAAAGAGAAGTAAGCCTGAGGATTGGGAGGATTTTGAATTCAGCAAAGGAAGACCAAGAAATGTTTAAGTAAAGAGAAAAAAGAATAAGAGTAAATTAGCAAGATACATAAAAACAGATTGTAAACATTTCTATAGGTGTGTAAATAGGAAGAATGGCCCATTAGAGGCAGAAAAAATTATAATGGGCAATAAGGAAATGGCAGAGACATTAAACAAATACTTTGCATCTGTCTTCACGATAGAAGACACAAAAATATATTCAGGAAATAATGGGGATTCAAGGGTCTGTAGAGAACGAAGAGAGATTGCGTAGACTAGGCCTATATTCTCTGGAGTTTAGAAAAATGAGAGATGATCTAATTGAAACATAAAATTGTCAAGGGGCTCGACAAGGTCATAGTCTCAGAATAAGAGGTCGGCCATTTAGGACTGAGATGAGGAGAAATTTCTTTACTCAAAGGACTGTGAATCTTTGGAATTCTCTACCCCAGAGAGCTGTGGATGCTCAGTCATCGAGTATATTCAAGACAGAGGTAGATAAATTTTGGAGAACTAAGGAAATTAAGGGATATGGGGATAGTGTAGGAAGGTGGAGTTGAGGCAGAAGATCTGCCATGATCTTGCTCAATGGCAGAGCAGGTTCGAAGCACCAAATGGCCCAACTCCAGCTCCTATTTCTTATGTCCTAATGAATAATTTGCCTGAAACATCTAAGTTAAGCCCTTTAAGAGCCTTGAAAACTTATTTTCTAAAGAACACAAATGCAATCTCCATTAGCATTTCTCATTTGCTTAGTTTTCTTTATACCTATAATCTTTATTGCTCACTCCATAACCTTTCCAGGGCAATACTATGATTAAATGACCAGAACTGTACATACTACCCCAGATGGGGGTCTAATGTATTTTGCAGCAAAAGTACAATTTCTTCAGGTTTGTACTCCATCACTTTGATAACACTACCAAGTATCTAATTTGCCCCTTTCAGAGAACTACTTGTTTCATAGATTTAAGCATAAAACCAACTGAATCTCTTTCTTGATCAGCACATTGTACAAATCTTTCATTTAACAATTAGACCCTCTTTTTTTTTTTCTTTGCCCTTTTACACATGCACATTCAACTGCTGCTACCATCTACTGGCCCAGTTACTTCAAGATCTAAAACCTCTGAATCGAGTTCCTGGAAATTTGTTCTGTGTCACAATTTAGTGGTATCTTACAATACTCTAATCCAATTCATTAATACATTTAAAAACCAAGGTCCAAAGACCAACCCCTGGCTTCCACATTGGCAACCTCCTTCTAGCCTTAAACGTTCTCTGCTTTGTATTCAATTATCAATGGAGCTGGGCAAGCCATGAATGAACACGGAATATCAAGTTGGACTAGGGCCACAAATGACAGGAAAATGGGCTACAAAGACCCCTGGACTGTATTAGGAGTATCACTGCCAATGAATCTTAACCGTGGAAGACAGTAGTCATTATAGTTATTTTTTTTTAAATATAGATACTTACAGGGTCCTTTAGCTCCTCAGAATCTCTTATAGAGCATCGAGCAGGTTTTGCTGGAATATCATCACCACATTCATTGTCTGATGCATTGGGAGATTCCACTAGATCGAGTATTTCATCCCGCTTCTGTCCTCTAAATCTAATTTTGTCCAATCGTTTTAGCATGTTCAATACGGAGCTCTTTTCCTTCACTTTAACATGATGAATGTTGTTCCTGATAAAAAGGAAAACACAGCACCTTTACAAAATACTCTCGTGAATCCAAGAACCATTAAGTTACCAATTCATCCTATTTAACCACGTGTACATTTTAATAACAGTCAGCCAGTTCCCACAGAAATTAAAAGTATATATAAGCCAGAAAAGATTTTAAAAGATTCCAAGCTGATGACTAGTCTTGCACAAAGAGAAATTTGTACTTTTATGTTCTATTACAGGATATGGCACTCACCATATCCACATCTCCACCAATGTATAACTATATAAAGTAATTATATAACGTCAACTTACCCACCCACAAATTAAATCGTATTGCTGCCACTACACCACCTTCCTATTATTGAAAGAAATGGATTTATAATTAACAAACTCACCGTCACCTGTTCAGTGAGAAAACCTATCTGCTCTTACCAGAACATACCATCAACTTTAAAAGAAATGAAAATTGTCAGCCTTTTGCAAATAGCAAAATGAGTCGCAAGTATCACAATGCCTATATACTTTCACTTTAAAAGACAAATGATTAATTATTCAGTTATGCAAAGTATATTAGTTCAGGGCGAGATCAATAGTAGACCATGTTACAAAACCACAAGTACATTCACTGAAAACACTCATCTTTGTGTGGTCCACATCCCTCTATCTAGCAGCTAAAGCTAACAATCATTCCAGATTCCAATACAGTTTCAATATTGTACTGCACTGCAAGGTCCCAAGATGATCATTAACACAGCAAAACCCTAAACAAGCACAATTTTTCATTCAAATTATCCAACAATATACTGCTGGTCACCACTGACTGGGCTTCATTTTGATTTGAACTAACGCCCATCAAACATTCCTTTCTTTGGCTTTACAAATGCTGAACAAAGTGCTGCATGACTCACTCCCACCCCCTCGCCCTTAAAATACAGTACCTGCCATTTGCACCGTCCACGCTTATCACAGACAGCTGCTTTATCAGGCAAGTGGTATTTACCATAGGCGTCAATTACTGAACTGCTTAAAATACTTTGGCCTAGAAATTCATCTTGGGCGGTGGCACAAAACGGGCGTTATCAGGTCGGTCGCTCGTTACACGCAGCGCCCGATAGTCAGTTCCAATTACAGCCGATCCAATATCGCCCATTTTGCGCCACCACCCAAGATGAATTTCTAGGCCAAGGGAACAGAATATGCTCATAAATGAAAGCACAATTCATACATAGCTATGGTTCCATCGACCATTTGCTGGTGCTTCATCCAATAATCTATTGTGTGTGAGTAAGCCAAGACAGTGAATGCCTGCAATCTATACAATAGAGGGGAGCACTGAAGCCACATCCGGTGTTATTGCCACCAAATGCCTATATCCACTAGGAGAGGAAACTCTGGCCAATCCGTCCCTTCCTTTCACAAGAGAACGTAGGCTGATTGTAGCACAAATCCCAAACTGCAGCTGAGACCATCTAACGCAGCATAGATCCCAGGAATTAAGCTTGAAACAATTTTGGACATTATGGTTCAACAAAAACAACTTGTATTTAGAAAAATATCCCAAGAAACTTCACAGAAGCATAATGAAACAAAAATAGATGCTGAGCCAAAGGAGATATTAGGAGAGCAACTAAAAGCTTGGTCAAGGAGGGTCAGTGTATTTATCAACGGAGATGAAAGATAAAGACGGATATGCATTTAGAGAGTATTTCAACATGTCTGAGAAACATCTCAAGGCGCTTCAATGGCTTTTTGAAGTGTACTCACTTATTATGTAGGCAAACGCAGTAGCCAATTTATGCAAAATATTCCACAAACAGCAATGAAATGAAGGCCCAGTTATTTTTTTTTTAAATGGTGCTGGTTGAGCCAAGAGTGTTGCTTGCTGCTCTTCTACAAGTGTGCTGCAATCTGATCACCTGAACAGACAAATAGGGCCTTTATTTAGTATATTATATGTAGAGGTCATCTCTGACCATGCAGAATGCCCCTCAGTACTGCAATGGGGTATCATCAGCCCAGATTATATGCTCAAGTCCTGGAATAGAGTTTGAATGAAGAGCCTTCTGGACTCAGTGCAACCAACTGAACAGCTTCATTTAACAATTCATGGACAAAACTATTTCACACAAGACCTATTAAAGATGCAATGCCTCAAAAACTAAAAATAATTATTAGAATATTTAAAGTATTAATGTTTGGAACCAGTTTTCATAAATTTCATTTTCTCTTCCATTATGTACAATTTATCATCACTGATCTTTTTTAATCCAAGCCTTTGGACCCCATTTATTTGTGTGCAGGGGAAACAATAATAATGTTTGATGTTTTATTAAAATATTTACATCACACAGTAACAAAAAACAAGAGGTTATTTTTGGTGCATTAACAAAGAGCAATTGTGCAAATCCAATTGCTACATATAGTTATTGTAGAGGAGGGTATCAAATGTATTCTTCAAAACATACCAAGATCAAGATACAAAATAACAAAATTGTAAAGTTGATACAGTGTGCTTTATAATGATTTTATTTGAAGTGAGAAAGATACAAAGCAATTCCTAGAAGGCACAACAAAATGAATGCTCGTTGAGAACTAATGCCATATGCATGAATGTAATTATGGTCGCATCGAAATCTCCTTACCCCTCAGTGTGCACCGATATCGACCAGAAGTAGCCACACTCAACTTGTTGATGTCCAATTGAACACTGCAATAAGAACACAAGAACATAAGAATTAGGAGCAGGAGTAGGCCATACGGCCCTTCGAGCCTGCTCCGCTATTCAATAAGATCATGGTTGATCTTCGACCTCAACTCCACTTTCCTGCTCGATCTCCATATCACTTGATTCCCTTAGGAGTACAAAAGTCTATCTATCTCAGCCTTGAATATACTCAACAATTCAGCATCCACAGCCCGCTGGGGTAGAGAATTCCTAAGATTCACAACCCGATGAGTGAAGAAATTCCTTTCCATCTCAGTATTAAATGACCGATCCCTTATTCTGAGACAATGCCTCCTAGTTCAAGATTCTCCAGCCAGGAGAAACAAACTTTTAGCATCTATCCTGTCAATCCTCCTCAAGATCTTAGGTGTTTCACTGTAATCACCTCTTATTTTTCTAAATTCCAGAGAATATAGGCCTAATCTGCTCAATCTCTCCTCGTAAGGCAACCCTCTCATCCCAGGGATTAGTCTAGTGAAGCTTCCTTGCATCATATCCAAGGTAAGTATATCCTTCCTCATAAGGAGACCAAAACTGTGCACAGTACTACAGGTGTGGTCTCACCAAAGCCCTGTAAAACTGTAGCAAGACTTCCTTACTCTTGTAATCCAACCCCCTTGCAATAAAGGCCAACACGCCATTTGCCTTCTTAATTGCTTGCTGTACCTCCTGCATGCTAACCCTCTGTTTCCTGTACAAGAACACCTAAATCTCTCTGAACACCAGCATTTAATAGTTTCTCAGCATTTAAAAATTACTCTGTTTTTCTATTCTTCCTACCAACGTGAATAACCTCATATTTCCCCACATTATACTCCATCTGCCACCTTATTGCACACTCCTTAACCTGTCTATATCCCTTTACAGGTTCGTGTCCTCGGTATATTTGCCGCAATCCTCCGGAAGTCCAGCGAATTGTGGAAAACAAACGCCTCCCCACCCACCAGGATCGTAACAACTTCCCTCACCACTGCACAAGCCCATTTGGACCCACGTGCATAATCTTCTGACAATGTGACTTCAATCCTAATGATGCTTGGAAAGCCGAATGGAGTTTACAAGAAGTCACAAATAAACACCTTCTTAAAGACCCGATGCAGAAGATCACTGGCGTCGATCTTTCGCAAAGCTTATGGGCAAACCCTAAACTGCACAAACCATCACTGATGTGGAGGCTTGATGCACAAATGGAGAATTAAAACCTTTCCAGTGTTCAACTGTGGCCACCCAGAACAGACCATGGAACATACAACGACCCAATGCCCCATTCACAAATACCTAAGAGGCATTACAGCAATACACTCGGCTGCCACTTTAACAGGATTTCGGTTCGATACGGCCCAATTCGCCAACATTAAAGATCCAAGATTATCCCATGCAAGTGGTTCAGGAAAACTTCACGCAACAAATAATCACCTTCCAGCAGACTGCATGAAGCCAGCAGGAGACTTGCGGTGAACTATGGCGACTCGCCCTTGGTTGAACTTTAAAACTTAACTTGACGAAAATTTCTATTTTTCAGTCACCCTATGCTGCATTACCAGCCAGCCAACTTCCGCTCTCCTCCCACAGACACCAATGAGATCAGTGGAAGGAACCCGAACGTGAACACTCAGGTCCCACCTCTTCCCCGATCCTCACTGGTGCATTTTTTCCAGAGATCTTCTCCAATAAATAATTGGTCCGTGTTTCGTGGAACGTCCCCCCCAGGGTTCAGTGGACCCCAGTTTGAGAACCACTGCCTTAGATGACAATGATTTACATTATTGTTTGCAGTTATCTTCAATTAAAACATGACATTTATAACACTGCAGACTCACAGTTATGATGGGATATACAATGATAAAAAATATTCAACCCAACATAAAACCAATTCACAAGAAATAAAAGCAGCATTCAAAGACAACCAAGTAGCCAGTTGTAGCGGCCGTCATCTGGTACATGTCACTGTGTGACGCAATGATTATCACAAGGCAGCACACTATCTTGAACAATATGGTATCTGGTAATATGGGGGTGAGGAGGAAAGAAAAGCAAGAGTGCAATCAAACAAACAGTTACAGGTCCACCCAGCTCACTTCCCCCTGTGGCACACACTCTGACTGAGTTCCAAAACAACAGGACTTGAGTGAAGGCAAGGAACCCTGCTTCAATCTAATTTTTAAATTAAAAATAGGCAGTTTGAAGATATATTTTTTTTAATCACAGTGATAAGATCATTGGATTAGCAATATGGTTGCTAACCTTCTTGAATTGTTCTGGAGTCTCCAGACATAAAAGATTAATCTCCGAGACACTGCTGCACACAACCCGAGAGGAACAAAATCCATTTTCTTTGAACATTTTTATTAGTTTTAAAAAACATTAGAGATAGGGGGGGGAAAGGCTGTTTGGCAGAGTCAATAATCATCCAATTGGAATTGAAGATTTTTTTCACTTTCTAATTCCTATGGACTGGAGGGTCGCTAATGTAACACCGCTTTTTAAAAAGCGAGGGAGAGAGAAAGCGGGTAATTAGCCTGACATCAGTGGTGGGGAAAATGTTGGAATCAATTATTAAGGATGAAATAGCAGCGCATTTGGAAAGCAGTGACAGGATCGGTCCAAGTCAGCATGGATTTATGAAAGGGAAATCATGCTTGACAAATCTTCTGGAATTTTTGAGGATGTGACTAGTAGAGTGGACAAGGGAGAGCCAGTGGATGTGGTGTATTTGGACTTTCAAAAGGCTTTTGACAAGGCCCCACACAAGAGATTGGTATGCAAAATCAAAGCACATGGTATTGGGGTAATATACTGGATAGCGAACTGGTTGGCAGACAGGAAGCAGAGAGTCGGGGTAAACGAGTCCTTTTCAAAATGGCAGGCAGTGACTAGTGGGGTGCCGCAGGCCTCAGTGCTGGGACCCCAGCTATTTACAATATACATCAATGATTTGGATGAAGGAATTGAGTGTAATATCTCCAAGTTTGCAGATGACACTAAGCTGGGTGGCGGTGTGAGTTGTGAGGGGGACGCTAAGAGGCTGCAAGGTGACTTGGACAGGTTAGGTGAGTGGGCAAATGCATGGCAGATGCAGTATAATGTGAATAAATGTGAGGTTATCCACTTTGAGGGCAAAAACGCAAAGACAGAATATTATCTGAATGGTGGCAGATTAGGAAAAGGGGAGGTGCAACGAGACCTGGATGTCATGGTACATCAGTCATTGAAAGTTGGCACACAGGTACAGCAGGCGGTAAAGAAGGCAAATGGTATATTGGCCTTCATAGCTAAGGGATTTGAGTTTCGGAGCAGGGAGGTCTTACTGCAGTTGTACAGGGCCTTGGTGAGGCTTCACCTGGAATATTGTGTTGTGTTCAGTTTTGGTCTCCTAATCTGAGGAGGGACGTTCTTGCTACTGAGGGAGTGCAGCGAAGGTTCACCAGACTGATTCCCGGGATGGCTGGACTGACATATGAGGAGAGACTGGATCAACTGGGCCTTTATACATTGGAGTTTAGAAGGATGAGAGGGGATCTCATAGAAACATACAAGATTCTGACAGGACGGGACAGGTTAGATGCGGGTGGATTGTTCCCAATGTTGGGGAAGTCCAGAACCAGGGGACACAGTCTTAGGATAAGGGGTAGGCCATTTAGGACTGAGTTGAGGAGAAACTTCTTCACTCAGAGTTGTTAACCTGTGGAATTCCCTGCCGCAGAGTTGTTGATGCCAGTTCATTGGATATATTCAAGAGGGAGTTAGATATGGCCCTTATGGCTAAGGGGATCAAGGGATATGGAGAAAAAGCAGGAAAGGGGTACTGAGGGAATGATCAGCCATGATCTTATTGAATGGTAGTGCAGGCTCGAAGAGCCTACTCCTGCACCTATTTTCTATGTTTCTATGGTATGGGAAGGCGGTGCGTGATGAGAGTGAATATGACAGGTGCCTATCGACAGGAGCACGGGGGCTGGATGCAGGTCATGTGATGAAGCCAGGAATATGGCCTACCAGAGTTGGCAACTTTAATTAGCAATGTTTCAGTAAATTAAGTCATCAAACATAGTTTGCATATGTTTTGCAATCAAAAATACTAGCCAAACTAGACCAACAGTAGTAGGTTCAGAAGAGTGTAGTAAAAGTGGTTGTACACTTGCACTTGTCATTTCTAATTTATACAGGCCTACATGTAAACACTGGGACCCTTTCTAA
The DNA here is from genome assembly GCF_044704955.1 of Pristiophorus japonicus. NCBI lineage: Eukaryota > Metazoa > Chordata > Chondrichthyes > Pristiophoridae > Pristiophorus > Pristiophorus japonicus. Next base: position 47,306,210 of record NC_091989.1, read on the forward strand.
ACAAAACTATAAAAATATTTACTCATTAGAACTTCAAAACAGAATGGGTTTACAGAAATCAAAGACATAATTGTCAAGGTTTCCAGACATTAGGTCAAGATGATTAGTGAAGTCCCTTTTTCTCCCCTCTTTCATAAAAAAAAACTGCCCTGAATTACAACAGTAGTTTACAAAATTAAAGAGTCAAACACTCCTATTTGCTTAACATGCAAAGACAGCACTGTGATGTGGCAAGATGATTCCAGGTTCACTCCCTCATCTGTACTCGGGTGAGCTAACCTCAACAAGAGCACAACCGTGGCAGTGGCCTCGGGCTTGCAACAGGAATAAAACAGATTAGCTATGGCCCAGCTCTTGATTACCATCTGGTGATTCCCGCTTTAAAATTATTCTGTATGCACTTCAGTGAGCAAAGAAAAAGACTTGCATTTATACAGTGCCCTTCACGACAACCGGACATCCCATAGCACTTTACAGCCAATGAAGTACTTTTGAAATGTAGTCACTGTTGTAATGTAGGAAATGCAACAGCCAATTTGTGCACAGCAAGCTCCACAAACAGCAGTGTGATAATGATCAGATAATCTGTTTTAGTGATGTTGATTGAGGGATAAATATTGGCCAGGACACCAGGGATAATTTCCCTGATCCTCTTCAAAATAGTGCCATGGGATCTTTTACTTCCACCTGAGAAAGTAGACGGGGCCTTGGTTTAACATCTCATCCAAAAGATGGCACCACTGACAGTGCAGCAGTCCCTCAAGCACAGCACTGGAATGTCAGTCTAGATTTTTGTGCTCAAGACCCTGGAGTGAGTCTTGAACCTACAACTTCTGACCCAGAAGCGAACGAGGGTGCTACCAACTGAGCCACAGTTGACACAATGGATAAGTAGGGCTATGTCTATGATGTCCATCATGATCAAATAAATAGCCCATCTCTTGGCTACCCTCATATACAAAGAATGGTTACGAAGGCAAAATATTGGAGAACTATAAACACACATTAAATCGTAGTCAATCGTGAACCAAATTAAGTACAGGATGGGAAACTGGCACACAAAAGCCAAATATATGACTGCAGTGAACAACTCTACAACCGAATTAAGTTACATTGTTATGAAGTTAAAATAGAAGATTTATATCTAAAGGATTGCATTTATTCCCAAAGGCTCTCCAGAATTAAAATTCATTATAGCAATTCAGAGTATACTATCAGTTCTTTTTCTCACAAATTAAAATTAACTTCATTTTTGTTATATTCAAAAAGCCACTTTTCCTGCAATATTTAAACATATTTTTCTTTTCAAAAACATACACTGTGAAGTCGTTGGCCAGTTACATGGTACTCAAGGAGAATACAATGACCACATTGATGATGTTGCAGCACAACAACTGCAGGAAAAATACAGGGAGCAGCGCCAGTCCTTATACATGGCCTTTTTCGATCTTACAAAAGGTCTTTGACACTGTCGACCGCGAGGGCTTATGGAGCGTCTTCCTCAGTTTTGGATGCCCCCAAAAGTTTGTCAACGTCCTTCGCCTGCTCCACGACGACATGCAGGCTGTGATCCTTACCAGCGGATACATTAGAGACTCATTCCACATCCGGACCGGGGTCAAACAGGACTGCGTCATCGCTCCAACCCTCTTCTCAATCTTCCTCGCTGTCATGCTCCACCTCACAGTCAACAAGCTCCCTGCTGGAATGGAATTAAACTACAGAACCAGTGGGAAACTGTTTAACCTACGTCGCCTCCAGGCCAGGTCCAAGACCACCCAAACCTCGGTCGTTGAACTGCAGTACACGGACGACGCCTGAGTCTGCGCACATTCTGAGGCTGAACTCCAGGATATAGTCGATGTATTCATCGAGGCATATGAAAGCATGAGTCTTACGCTTAACATCGTAAGGCAAAGGTCCTCCACCAGCCTGTCCTCGCTGCAAAGCCCCCCAATCAAGGTTCACGGCGCAGCCCTCGACAACGTGGACCACTTCCCATTCCTCGGGAGCCTCTTGTCAACAAAGGCAGACATTGATGCGGAGATTCAACATCACCTCCAGTGCGCCAGTGCAGCCTTCGGCCGCCCGAGGAAAAGAGTGTTTGAAGACCAGGTCCTCAAAACTACCACCAAGCTCATGGTCTACAGGGCTGTAGTAATACCTGCCCTCCTGTATGGATCAGAGGCATGGACAATGTACAGAAGACACATCAAGTCGCTGGAGATATATCACCACCGATGTTTCCGCAAGATCCTGCAAATCCCCTGGGAGGACAAACACACCAACATTAGCGATCTCGTCCAGGCTAACATCCCCAGCATTGAAGCACTAACCACAGTCGATCAGCTTCGCTGGGCAGGCCACTTAGTTCGTATGCCAGACATGAAACTCCCTAAGCAATCACTCTACGCAGTGCTCCTTCCTGGCAAACGAGCCAAAGGTGGGCAGCCGAAACGTTATAAGGACACCCTCAAAGCCTCCCTGGTGAAGTGCGACATCACCACTGACACCTGGGAGACCCTGGCCGCAGGCTGCCCTAGATGGAGAAAGTGAGCATTGAGCTCTTCGAATCTGAAAACTGCGAGTGTGAAGAGGCCAGATGCAGGCAGCGGAAGGAGCGTGTGGTAAGTGAGTGCCAACCCCCCCCTTTCCCCTGGCGAATATCTGTCCCACTTGTGACAGGGTCTGTGGCTCTCATGTTGGACTGTTCAACCACCAAAGAACTCACTTTAGGAGTGGAAGCAATTCCGAGAGACTGCCTATGATGATGATGATGATGGACGACAATAAAGCACGCAATGGAAATCATGCACTTCGGGAATTAGCATCATTGCTGGATTCTCAAGTGAGAAAGTGATAACGTTTTCCTATGCTATGCCTGCGTACAGGAGTCTTTTATGAACGCTCTGCAAGATGCACTGCAGCAACTCACCAAGGCTTTTTCGACAGCACCTCCCAAACCTGTGACCTCTATCGCCTAACAGGCGCTTGGGAACGCCATCACATGCAAATTACCCTCAAAAAACACACCATTCTGACTTGGAACCTCATCATCACTGGGTCAAAATCCTGGAACTCCCTCCCTAATAGCACTGTAGGAGTACTTTCACCACTTGAACTGCAGCGGTTCAAGGCGGCGGCTCACCGCCACCTCCTTAAGGGCAATTAGGGATGGGTAATAAATGCTGGCCTTGCCAGCAACACCCATTCCATGAACGAATAAAAAAAAATTATTGGGTCATTGACTTCCATAGGGTTTTAGTAATTAATTGCTATTTTAAATGAAAAGATACACATACATACTTAGAAGAAATTAAATTATACTACTCAGTCCTTTTGAGGAATTAGGGGAAGAGCTGGAAATGTGGCCTGTTTGTAGGAGGGCAGGGGGATGGGGGGGGGGGGGGGGGGGGAGGGAAATGGTGGGAGGAGAAAAAAAGGAATGTTTAGATCATTTCACTTATGAATCAGCTACATTCAGGAATTCTAATCATCAGCCACAGGTCAACTACAGACTCCTCAGCATGCAAGACCAAAGATACAGTTACACTGACACTTTTCACATTGAAAAGAAATTGTTTCAAGTGTAAAACTGACGCAAAACTTGCAACATCATTGGTCCAATCCTGATCAGACTCTAGAATAAAGCAATCAGTGTGAAACTCCCCTGGAGAGGCCTCCTCACGGTGCTTACGCTGACAGCTGTGGAGTATAACTCCAGTATGATATGAAGCCAGATTTAAAAAGTATTCGGGTGGCCCATTAGAACTCTCGGGTACTTTAAAATTGCTGTAGAGTCTATTAAATGTTACATGAAAACAGACACTCCTGGACATGCCCTCAAAACATTAAAAAAATGACTGTCAAGAAGCAGAGCCTTTCACACATATGTAATCACACATGAATGGAGCTCTCTCCTGACAGGCAGTGTAGAATTTGAAGACCACAACATAACAGAGGCATTGCCAGCTACACTTCACACTTTATGGCCAGTATAACTGCAGAATGATCCAGACATACATCAAGACTAATTTACAAGAGCATGGAAACCCAACTAAATCATTTGGCACTAAATCAATTCAACGCCATTCTTTCTTTCTTCCCAATAAAAATGGATAAAGACAGCTTTCAGCAAGATTTGATCTCAAGTAAGAGAAATAATCAGAGAGAGAGTTTAATTCATCAGTAGCAGGATCTAGTAAATTACTTCCTACCAGCAAAAATTGAAAACTGGTCAGGGGCAATCCGACTGAGCTACGAGAATGTGTAAGGTGCTACATAAATACAACTTCATGGGGCCCGAATTTGGTGGCCTTACCGCCTGCTGCCGAGTTTTGGGGGTGGTCTTCGCTCAGTGCCAGTTTCTACTAGGCCTCCCGCCGGTGGGAGGGGAGGCCCGCTGGGAACTGCCTGCTAGCATGCAAGTGGCCTCCCGCCCGCCGACCTGGCAGATTCCTCTGGGCGGGAGTTGGCGGCAGCAGAGGGAAGGACCGCTGCGTGGAGGCAGGTCTAACCCCAATGGTAAGTATGAAGACCTGCAAAAAAAAGGTTAGTGATGTTTTATTATTTTTTTTTAGCAATTTATGTGGATGGGGTCCCCTGAAGGTCTTCCAGTGTTTTTTTTTGTGTGAATTTTTATTTTTATGTGCTCTCCCATCCCTGGGCCTAACTCAATCCTCGGCAACACATTGGCAAGGATTGCATTTGCCATTGAGATTGGGAGCTCCCGCCCACTGCCGCCCAGATTCACGGCATGTCCCTTTTATGCCGCCGAGCAGTCTTCCACGGATTTTTTTTTTTTTTTTTTTAAACAAAACTCCTGCCCAAAGTACCATCAGGTATCTCGCCGGTCCTTTGGGCAGCACTTGGGCAGAACTTAATTTCCACCAAGTTCGGGTCCTTTCTTTTTCATAAATATATTCATGAAATATTAATCTACAAGTTTAGGGGGCAGCTCTTGAAGAGCCCAGAGACTTGTACAGAAGAATGAGAGGTGATCTAATTGAAATATGCAACATTCTTATAGGGTTTGACAGGGTAGATTCAGGGAGGATGTTTCCTCTTGGTGGGGAGTCTAGAACCAGAGGTCACAGTCTCAGAATAAGGGGTCGACCATTTAGGACTGAGATGAGGAGAAACTTCTTCACTCAGAGGGTGGTGGAATCTTTTGAATGCTCTATTCTAGAGGGCTGTGGAGGCTCAAACTTTGAGTATATTCAAGTCAGAGATTATCTTAAGGGAATCCTCATCATAGGCAGTCCCTCAAAATCAAGGAAGACTTGCTTCCACTTCAAAAGTGAGTTCTCAGGCTGCACAGTCCATTGCGGGAGTTACAGTCTCTGTCACAGGTGAGGCAGACAGTAGTTGAAGGAAATGGGTGGGCGGGGAGCCTGGTTTGTCACACGCTCCTTCCGCTGTCTGCGCTTGCTTTCTGCATGCTCTCGGCGACGAGACTCGTGGTGGTAAGCGCCTTCCCAGATGCTCTTCCTCCACTTTGGGCGGTCTTGGGACAGGGATTCCCAGGTGCCAGTGGGGATGCTGCACTTTATCAAGGAAGCTTTGAGGGTGTCCTTGAAACGTTTCCTCTGCCCACCTGGGCTCGCTTGCCGTGTAGGAGTTCAGAGTAGAGTGCTTGCTAAGGGAGTCTCATGTTGGGCATGCAGACGATGTGGCCCGCCCAACAGAGCTGGTCGAGCGTGGTCAGTGCTTCAATGCTGGGGATGTTGACCTGAGCGGGAACACTGATGTTGGTGCATCTATCCTCCCAGTGGATTTGCAGGATCTTGCGGATGCAACGCTGGTGGTACTTCTCCAGCGCTTTGCGGTGCCTGCTGTATATAGTCCACATCTCTGAGCCATATAGGAGCCAAGCATCACTACTGCCCTGTAGATCATAAGCTTAGTGCCAGATTTGAGGTCCTGGTCTTCAAACACTCTCTTCCTCATGCGACCAAAGGCTGCACTGACGCACTGAAGGAGGTGTTGGGCCTAGTCATTAATGTCTGCCCTTGCTGATGGTAGGCTCCAGAGGTATTGAAAATGGTCCACAAAGGGGAATCAAGGGATATGAAGACAGTGCAGGAAAGTGAAGTTGAGGTAGAAGATCAGCCATGATCTTATTGAATGGCAGAGCAGGCTCAAGGGGCCGAATGGCCTACTCCTGCTTCTAATTCTTATGTTCTTATGTATTATGCACTCAATATAATATTCTGCTGTGCTATATCTGAGACATTAACAATTATGCTTAAAATCTCCTATGAAAGCCAATAAATTTGAAATATATTACTGAAAAAGTTGATCTTATTTAATGACAGAAAATAAAGATCAAGCTATCACTGAATGAATGAGTTATCCAACGAGCAGACTCAATTAATATACCAGTGACAAAGTCAAAGTCACACATACAAATGATTTATCCAGCAGTGGTATACCTTTCCTTTAAAAGTATACTTTAACAAATTGTTTAATGGCAATTTATTTTTAAATTAGGATTATGTTTCGGCTGCAGGGGTGATTTGCAGCCGAGAATGGAAGAATTACAGTATATTACGTGGGATTGCGGTTAACATCGTGGCAACAGGATCGGACCAAGTCAGCATGGATTTATGAAAGAGAAATCATGTTTGACAAAACTTCTGGAATTTTTTGAGAATGTAACTAGCAGAGTGGACAAGGGAGAACCAGTGGATGTGGTGTATTTGGACTTTCAAAAGGCCTTTGACGAGGTTCCGCACAAGAGATTCGTGTGCAAAATCAAAACACATGGTACTGGGGGTAATGTACTGACGTGGATAGAGAACTGGTTGGCAGACAGGAAGTGGAGAGTCGGGATAAATGGGTCCTTTTCAGAATGGCAGGCAGTGATTAGTGGAGTGCCGCAGGGCTCAGTGCTGAGACCCCAGCTCTTTACAATATACATTAACGATTTAGTTGACGGAATTGAGTGTAATATCTCCAAGTTTGCACATGACACTAAACTGGGTGGCGGTATGAGCTGTGAGGAGGACGCTAAGAGGCTGCAAGGTGACTTGGACAGGTTAGGTGAGTGGGCAAATGCATGGCAGATGCAGTATAATGTGGATAAATGTGAGGTTATCCATTTTGGGGGCAAAAACACGAAGGCAGAATATTATCTGGATGGCGGCAGATTAGGAAAAGGGGAGGTGTAACAAGACCTGGGTGTCATGGTTCATCAGTCACTGAAAGTGGGCATGCAGATACAGCAGGCGGTGAAGGCGGCAAATGGTATGTTGGCCTTCATAGCTAGGGGATGTGAGTATAGGAGCAGGGAGGCCTTACTGCATTTGTACAGGGCCTAGGTGAGGCCTCATCTGGAATATTGTGTACAGTTTTGGTCTCCTAATCTGAGGAAGGACGTTCTTGCTATTGAGGGAGTGCAGGGAAGGTTCACCAGACTGATCCCAGGGATGGCTGGACGGTCATATGAGAGACTGGATCAACTGGGCCTTTATTCACTGGAGTTTAGAAGGATGAGAGGGGATCTCATAGAAACGTGTAAGATTCTGATGGACTGGACAGGTTAGATGTGGGAAGAATGTTCCCGATGTTGGGGATGTCCAGAACCAGGGGACATAGTCTTAGGATAAGGGGTAGGCCATTTAGGACTGAGATGAGGAGAAACTTCTTCACTCAGAGAGTTGTTAACCTGTGGAATTCCCTGCCGCAGAGAGTTGTGTGCAGTCATTGGATATATTCAAGAGAGAGTTAGATATGGCCCTTACGGCTAAGGGGATCAAGGGGTATGAAGAGAAAGCAGGAAAGGGGTACTGAGGGAATGATCAGCCATGATCTTATTGAATGGTCGTGCAGGCTCGAAGGGCCGAATGGCCTACTCCTGCACCTATTTTCTATGTTTCTATGTTTCATAAACTGTAGCAAAAAGGAGTGCTCTGTGTTTTGTGCCGAGTGAGGGAGCAATGATTTATAGAGATTGAGAGTTTATATACCGATTTAATTTGTTTCATGTTCTGTAGTAATGACAACAAAAATTATCCAAGAGAAGTTACCAAACAAGACACGGTGAGGAATGGAGATTTACATTTTTGTGAATTCAAATGCACCCGTCAAATTATTGAGAGCATCCAATATTGCAACCTATGTATCTGACAAATCAAGTTTTTCAAAACTGTGCAGATTCTTTTATAAGCTTACTTTTAATCATTGCACATACCTCACATGTTGTGAATAATGCTGTACCATCCTAAAAGAAAACCTTAGGAGACTTTATGTACATATAAAACAAGTGTAGATAAAAACTGAAAATGCTCAGCAAGTCAGTCAGCATCTGAAAGTAAAAGAAAATCAGTGTTTCTGACAAAAGTTTCCAACAGAAATATTAAACTGTTTCTCTTCCAGATTTTGAGTGACCTGCAGTACATATCCAGACATGCATATGTAAATTAAACCTATAGATGTTTCATCGATGACCTTCCCTCAGAAGGTCAGAAGTGGAGATATTCATTGATGATTGCAGTGTTCAATTCCACTCACAACTCCAGATAATGAGGCAGTCCATGCACACAGGCAGCAAGACCTGGACAACATTAAGGCTTGGGCTGATGTATGGCATGAATGGTACTTGCCACTTAAGTGCCAGGCAATGACTATCTCCAACAAGAGAGAGCATCGAACCATCTCCCCTTGAGATTCAGCGACATTCCCATCATCAAATCCACCCACCATCAACATCCTGGGTTCACCATTGACCAGAAACTTAACTGGATCAGTCATATAAATATTGTGGCTACAAGAGCAGGTCAGAGGCTGGGTATTCTGCAGCAAGTGACTCATCTCCCGACTCCCCAAAGTCTTTCCACCATCTACAAGGCACAAGTCAGGAGTGTAATGGAATACTCTCCACTTGCCTGGATGAACGCAATTCCAACAACATTCAGGAAGCTAGACACCATCCACAACAAAGCAGCCAGCTTGATTGGCACCTTATTCACTCCCTCCACCACTGACTAGCACACTGTGGCTGCAGTGTGTACCATCTACAAGATGCACTGCAGTAACTCACCAAGGCTTCTTTGACAGCACCTCCCAAACTCGTGACCTTTAACACCTAGAAGGACAAGGGCAGTTGGTGCATGTGAACACCACCACCTCCAAGTTTCCAGCTTAGTCACAACACCATCTTGACTCGGAAATAAATCGCCATTCCTTCATTGTCTCTGGGTCAAACGCCCTCTCTAACAGCACTGTGGGAGCACATGGACTGTAGCAGTTCAAGAAGGTGGCTCACCACCACCTTCTCAAGGACAATTTGGGATCGGCAATAAATGCCAGCCTTGTCAGCACATCCCATGAATTACTAAAAACCCCGATAGATGAAGAAAGGAAAGGAAAGAAGGAAACTTGCATTTATATAGCACCTTTCATGATCTCAGGATGTCCCAAAGTGCTTGACAACCAAATAAGTACTTTTGCAGTGTAGTCACTATTGTAATGTAGAAAAACATGACAGCCAATATGAACACAGCAAGGTCCCACAAACAGCAACATAGATCAGCAAAATAGGTCAGATTCAAAGCCGATGCTGGCCACAATAAGACATTTCTAGCCCAATTCTTGATAAAGTTTAGTTATTTTAACAAGTGAATCAAAAAGCAAATTTTGTTACAGTACCATTTAAACAATGTATTAAAATCTAACCAAAACCTCATATCATAAATGAGAGTACTATACATTTCATAACTATAGGACGAGCTTCTCATATGCTAACCAGATCATAGAACAGTCATAGTAATTGATATCATGGTTTTTTGTAACTCAATAATTTAATATAACGAATCATTCAGAAATTACAAATTTGTACTGTTGTATGAACAAAGCAAAAGCATGAGTATGTTAGAATATTGTAATTGCAGTTAAGATCAGAAATAGGTCTGGTCACTTCGCAAGGATACTCAAGTATGTTTGGAAGCTTCTTTATAATAGATTGTTGCCCAAAGCCAAATAACAGACAACAGAATACTGGAACCATAAGTAGATACAACAAAGATCAATAGGACACATTCCATTATCAATGTCAAATGAAGGGGCAAGGTCGTCAATGGAACAATACAACTAGAAAAGTTAGCAAATGTCAACATGGAAAATATGCGTATTCAGGCTAACGGGAAATGGGAAAGCTGATCTTCAAGACTAGCGACAAAGAATACATGCAGAGGAGTTATGCGAATACAATGCATCTCTCAAAACGTGTGCTGACCAAATAACTTAGGAGTAATGAAGACCAACACCTAAACCAATCTGGAGTTTGCAATGTTTAATTTTCCAAATGGACACTCCGTTCAGTGAATCTGGTATACATTTGGAACAGTAATATTGCATTTATGTTGCAGTAACTTGCAATACTAACTGTAGATCCTGAAGTTGTAGAAGCCTCCCCACTTGTACTGGTAAATAATTCCTACAGCAGGCTAATTCACTTTAAAACAACTGAAGAAGAGTAGTGAAGTCACAAACAGCAACAATTTCCCAATATATGTGGAGGTCCATACTGGGTAAGTGTACCAAAAACTGCTTTGTTGGCCCATTCGTAGTATGCATCAGGATTTCAGTCAGTCTATGTCCAAGAAACATGGCTGCTTCCGATAGCAATCTACGTTGAATTAACCGTATATTATTAATCTGTAAAGTGTCAGCTTGGCTCATTAGTAGCATTCTTGCTTCTAAATCAGAAAGTTGTAAGCTCAAGCCCCACTACAGGCTGGTTTACATAGTACAGGCAGACACTTCACTAAAGTACCAAGAGAGTGCTCCATTGTAAGAGCTGTTATCTTTCAACCAAGATGCTATACTTGCAGATGCAGGTGGATGTAAAGGACTCCGTGATGCTTTTTTTTTTAAAAAGAGGAATGTTGAGTTTTATGTGCCCTGCCCAAGATTCTTCCTTTAACCAACACCACCAAAACATATGAAGTGCGCTAAAAACAGAAAATCTCAGCGGGTCAGGCAGCATCTGTGGCGAGAGAAACAGAGTTAACGATTCAGGTCGATGACCCTTCGTCAGAACTGGACAGAATTTCGCCAGTTCTGATGAAGGGTCATTGACCTGAAACATGAACTCTGTTTTTCTCTCTCCAGAGATGTTGCCTGACCCGTTGAGATTTCTAGCGTTTTCTGGGTTTTTTTCAGATTTTCCAAGGCCAAAAGTATGTTGTTTTTGTTCAGCTGAAGTGGGTGTTCATCTCATTGTGGGACCTTGGTATGTGCAAATTGATTGCTGTGTTTGCCCACATAATTGTGACTACACTTCAAAATGTAATTAATCGGCTGTGAAGCACTTTGAGATGTCCTGAGGACATGAAATGCACTATATAAATGCAAGTCTCTTCATATATTAACAGCAAGGGTACAGCCAAGTTGAACTCACCCAAGTGGTATGCACCACCTTATTTACACCACCATTTTTTCCCAGCAACAACTTGACAGTACAAAATCATCATCATCATCATAGGCAGTCCCTCGGAATCGAGGAAGACTTGCTTCCACTCCTGAAGGGAGCTCTTTGGTGGCTGAACAGTCCAATACGAGAGCCACAGACTCTGTCACAGGTAGGACCTTCAGTTGTTGAGGGAAGAGGTGGGTGGGACTGGTTTGCCGCACCCTCTTTCCGCTGCCTGCACTTGATTTCTGCATGCTCTCGGCGTTGAGACTCGAACGGCTCAGCACCCTCTCGGATGCACTTTCTCCACTTAGGGCGGTCTTTGGCCAGGGACTCCCAGGTGTCAGTGGGGATGTCGCACTTTATCAGGGAGGCTTTGAGGGTGTCCTTGTAACGTTTACGCTGCCCACCTTTGGCTCGTTTGCTGTGAAGGAGCTCCGCATAGAGCACTTGCTTTGGGAGTATCGTGTCTGGCATGCAAATTATGTGGCCTGCCCAGCGGAGCTGATCGAATGTGGTCAGTGCTTCAATGCTGGGGATGTTAGCCTGGACGAGGACACTGATGTTGGTGCACCTGTCCTCCCAGGGAATGCCTCAATGCAAATGAGTAGCAAGTTAAAATAAAAACAAATTAAGCACATACATAGAGACATAGCTTCTGAGTATACAATGAAACAAGTGCCACAATGTTTAATGTTTTTTTTAATTATCATTGTGTATTTATGAAGAATGTAATCTTTCCCTTACAATGTACTATCTAAAAGGCCGAAGCAGATAGCATTGATGCATACTTGAGGGAGAAAAAAATAGTGCATACAGGGGCAGGGTGGGATGAGGTAATTAAGAGTGAGGAGTAGAAACACTGGAAGAGACCAGTTGGGTCAAATGATGTGTTTCTGAGCTGTAATTCTATGCAACTGCAATTGAGTAAAACAAAATGATGCACTGCCACAAAATGGGGAGGAGAAAAGGAAATCTATTGATAGGAACGCATTGACGTTGAGTGAGGGGCTATGGAAAACACATCAATTAAAGCAATGTATGTTATAATTCATTTGTAAGTTATTTATAGTTTTTAACAAAGAATTATTTGTTAAGCGACTAGTATGCAGCAAGAAAGCAGGAAAGAAATGTCCCTTTCTTTGTCTCTCTTCTTTCCTCACCAATTAAAAACAAGTCGGTGCACAAAAATGTGGGATTGGGAAGAGTTATATTTTAAAATAACATAACATAAGAACATAACATAAGAATTAGGAACAGGAGTAGGCCATCTAGCCCCTCGAGCCTGTTCTGCCATTCAACAAGATCATGGCTGATCTGGCCGTGGACTCAGCTCCACTTACCCGCCCGCTCCCCGTAACCCTTAATTCCCTTATTGGTTAAAAATGTATCTTTCTGTGACTTGAATACATTCAATGAGCTAGCCTCAACGGCTTCCTTGGGCAGAGAATTCCACAGATTCACAACCCTCTGGGAGAAGAAATTCCTTCTCGACTCGGTTTTAAATTGGCTCCCCCGTATTTTGAGGCTGTGCCCCCTAATTCAATTGTCTTTCAATTTATTTTCCAATGACTACATTTCAGCTTTATTTTCTTATTTCACTTCCTTTATCTTCATTGCATAAAGTTTACTCATTTTTTTCTTAAAAAGAAATACACTATGTATACCACATCCAACAATTTTCATTTGCCTCATGTTTCCTTTCTGCTCCCCATAGCCTCTTCACTATCTCAACCTACAAGCATGGCAGCTGCCAATCTTACTAACTTTCTGGAGATTGTGTGCTAAAAGCAGTCTCATTTTCACCCAAGAATATTGATGAAATGACCGGAGGTACATTTTCCTGCTCTGTGGGACATAGGACAAATGCCAAAAATATTTAATTCTTGCTGGGGGAAGGGGAGAAACACTACATTTGAGTGTGTAAAAATCCTCGTTTATAATATTCTTCCTACTTCCCAAATTCAAGTTAGCACGACAAATATCCTCCAAACCTGTTGTTACAGTACTTCGATCACAAATTGTAAGAGCTATCCAATTCCAATAACTTGGGGCCATGCCAGTTAATGAATTAACAGCAAGAGGTAATGCAATATGACCACTGAGAGTACACTACTCAAGAGAAGAGCCAGACAGCTACAACAAGCCACTGGTACCTAGATCATGCACAACATTTGATTTACCCTCCTTTAATACATATTGAAAACATTTCCTTTTTACAGACACTCAAAAAATATACAAACAGGCCACCAGGAGAAAAATTATTTCTTCACCTGTTGTCCAAAAGCCAAAAAGAATGCCGTGGCAGATACCATTAATTTACTCATATTTAATACAGTGGAAATTCACAGGACATTTGAGCTGAAATATTCTAAATCTAATGAGTCAGCAATAATGAAAAGCAAAATAATGTTATTTCTGTAAAATAGTTAGAATAAGTAAATGTCCACCTGTATCATTACTGTACATTGTAACAAGCAATACAAGAGTACAGTACCAAACATGATTGTAAAAGCTTGAGTTGAGAAACATGGTTCTTGTGACATGAAATAGTGCTATTACACTGAACTGACTGTAACTCAGGTTTTACTGTAACCTCTTGCTATTAATATACTGAAAAATAACTTGCAACACTTCAGTAACGATAACATATACAAACCTCCAAATACACTGCAGGAGTGACAGTACAACACATCATCACTACCGTTTAATATTACTGTTTTGCTTGAGATTTTAGAAACAAACACAAAAGTGTGGCTACATTTCAAGTTGCATATTCGTGCTGTCCATCTAATGTACAAGAGATGACAGATCTGACACAGATCTATCAAGCTGACACCCTACATGATGTTTTTCTGCATAGTACATAATCTAGGCTGACACTTCTAGTACTACATTGTCATAGGTGTCATCCTTCAGATGAGACGTTAAAATGGGGGCCCTGTCTAACCTCTCACTATCCCCAAAAGATCCCACGACACTATTCAAAGAAGAGCAGGGTAGTTCTCCCGGTATCCTGGCCAACAATTATCCCTCAACTATCATCACTAGAACAGATGATTAGGTCATTTATTTCATTGACGATCGTGGAACTTGTGTGCAAATTGGCTGCTGCATTTCCTACACTACAACAGTAACTACACTTCAAAAGTATTTGTTTGGCCCTATAGCACTTTGGGACATTCCAAGGTTGTGAAAGGCACTATATAAAAATGTAAATCTTTATTTTTATAAGTTTGATTAAACAGATCATATATGTTGTTTGTTTTATCCCATGTTCAACTGTTTAGCAGTACTGCTGCAGCAATTTTACTCTACAGAAATGATCATTCTATTATCAATGTAGACAACTTACACCAGGTTCACAAGAGTGAAAGATGCATAACTTAGCAGGATTGCAGAAGTAAGCAAGTTATGAAGTTGCTCTTTTACACAAATGTCTCGGAGAGATTTTCCTTAAAATAAAACTCAGATGTGAAATGGTAATCCAACAACCAGTGCAATTACCATTCAAGAAAATTAAATTACAAGATAAACCATGAAACAAAATTAAAAACATACTTATTTTTCTGTTTTCATATTCAACAAATGTCCAAATTCAACTCAGTAGTTGATTACTGAATAGGAAGTATCAGTAATTAGAAACAAGGGCTACTGAGGATCAAGAAATTGATGCGCAGAAGGCCATTCACTCCCTCCTGCCTGTACTAGCCGATCAACGGGAGCTGTCTACTCAAATCCTATTTCCCTGCTCTTTTATGGTCTTCCATTAAAAATACTTTTTCAATTTTTTTTCTATGCTCTATCTCAACAGCCATTTGTGGCAATACTCCAATAGGCCTCAGTATGGGGAAAAAAATCTTCTCACTTCCCCCTTCTAGTGACAATCTTGAGGCTATGTCTCCTGGTTACTGATTTACTAACCAGTGAAAACAATCTTTCACTATGCATCATCTCAACCTTGCCTAATCTTGGAATCCTTTAATGGATTATTTTAAGTTCCTCTATGGGATGTGAAAAAGCCCTAATATTTCAAGCCTTCTTGCATAACCATAACCTCTCATTCTTATGTTGCATCCTTTCTGCCTGGTTCTGCCTACGTGCAATGTAGTGTTCACCATACAATGCTTTCACTGTGGCCGAAACTCCTACACTAATTCATAATCGCCGCTTTGTTTTTGAATTACCTTGCAGCTTTAAATGTTTTTGCGTTAATCACACACAGCACTCAAAGCTGGAGGTCCAAATTTTACTTAATAAAAATTAAACCAACAGTAAGTACTTCGCCATCATTTAATCCATGGGGAAAATACTTGTCAATTCAAAAAACATGTCAAGGATGATATTGAAATGAAAATTGTTGCTCGAAAATTACTTTGGTTTTGCACTCAAACGGTTTCACGAACATTTCACCAACCATTTGTGTGAAATGAGGGGGGTGAGGATAAGGGACCACGCTTATCTCCGGCACAGCAACACCAGCCCTTCTGTTGCCAAGGGGGCGCATTGGGCCTTGCCCACCGGCAGGGAAAGTGAACAAAAGCGGCGTGTGTGTGTGGGGGTGAATCCTTCGATGTGAACCTTCGATGTGATCACATCGAAGGATTTCCTCCCCCCGACCCACACACACACACACACAGCAATAGGTTAGCATTAACAAACACAAGCCAAAGGCTGCCTCCCCGTCACACCGCCGAGGGAAGCACTGGGGGGGAAACAAAGCCTTTGCCGTTACTGACACGCAGCTGACGCCCGGGTTTATAGGGCGGAAAGGAAGGGCTTATGGCAATCGGGTCAGAAGCCGGAGCCTGGGGCTTGGCGCCGCTCATCCCCGGCCCTCTGGTACTCCCCCAGCCCCCGCCCGGCTGCCGCCTATCGCTCGGGCTCTGCCGCCGTGAAACTGAAAGTGCGAGAAAGGCCCGAGCCGAGCGGCGGACGGGAGCAAAGATGATTAAAATGCCGCCGCCACCACACCTGGCAATAACGTAATGAAGAGGAACAAAGGCACTCACCCGGCTCTGACACACAAATCACAGCTAACTTTCATTAACACCTGCCGAGCCCCAGCCCGCCGCCGCTGCTATCAACCAACAATGACATTAAATGTTAAAGCCGCGTCCTGTCCTGTCCGGTGGTGCCGGTCCTGGTGGCGCCTACGAGCGCGTGTCTATTCACAACAACAGCCGCACGCACCGCTCCAGGTAAACAGCAGCGCCACCGGCCGCCTGCCAAACCCAAAGCCCAGGCTTGCTGCACCCTCTGGCGCTGGAGTACAGCTGGAGCTGGAGCCTCCCGCCCGGATTCCCGATCGCTCCTTCCTCGCCCCGCCCACTCCTCCACCCCATTCCAAATACTGCCCCCCAAGCGCCATTACGGGTTTTCCGATTCGCCCGCTCTTAAAGGCTGAACGCACCTTGCAAGCTCCAAATAGCACTTTCTGTTTTAAAACAGCCAGCCGAGGTTGAATGGTGGGGGTGGCTAGATAATTTGCTCGGGTTTTTAAAAACGTGGTTTCTTTTGAAGATGAGGAAGTTGCGAGCGGATGAGATGGTAGACTCCAAAGCTCAACAGGATCAGTCAACTACAGGAGGATTTCAATATACTCGGGAGTTGGGCAGGCAGGTGGCAGATTAAATTTAATGTAGAGAAGTGCAAAGTGGGTTATATGAGGATAAAACATTCAGGAAGGGGCTGTTAACTAAATTAAAAGAATATAATGTGCGTGGAAAATGAAAGAGATCTGGAGGCCCTGATTAACAATAAATTAAAGCTATTGCAACAATGCTCGATGACCGTGTGTAAAGCAAACCAGATGTTGGGTTATCTATAAATATTTATACTGAGCCAAAATAGTGAGATAATCCTGCCACTTTATAAATCATTGGTGGGACCACACTTAAAATACTGTGTTGAATGAATTGCTGGCACAAATTCAACTTGGAGGGTACGACATGGTCGTCATTACTGAGCCATGGCTGCAAGGGTCAGTCTGGGAACTGAATATACCAGGTTATAAGGAAGCATAAGGAATCTGGTAGAGGGGGAGGAGAAACATTAGCGATTAAGGATTAAATTACTTCTATGGTAAGAGATGATATAACAAGAGGTAAGCAGGCAGTCGAGACTTAATAGATAGAATTATAAAATAGAAAATGATTTAAAACTAGTGTGAATTATGTATAGGCCGCCGCCCCCCCTCTCCACCCCCCACCCCGGTAGCAGCTGTGAAATGATAGAATGTCTTACTGCAGCAATTAAACAAGAATGTCGTAAAGGCAGAGTGTTTTTTATGGAGAATAGTAACTTCCATATTGATTGGGATAAACAGACGAGCTCATGTCAGAAAAAGTGAATTTCTTGTGTGTGTGTGTTCAGGACAGTTTTCTGCAACAATATCTCCTAGAACCAACAAGGGGGCAGGCCATGTTATATTTAGTTAACAGTCTAACGGTGCATGAACATTTATCTAATAGTGCAGTGCTGCACTGTCAGAGGTGCCATCTTTCGGATGAGACATTAAACCGAGGCCCTCTCAGGTGGACATAAATAATTCCATGCCACTATTTTGATGATCTTATTAAATGGCGGAGCAGGCTCAAGGGGCCAGGTGGCCTACTCCTGCTCCTATTTCTTATGGTCTTATGAGAGCAGGGGAGTTATCCCCGGTGTCCTGGCCAATATTTATCCTTCAGTCAACATAACAAAAACAGATTATCTGGTCATTATCACATTGCTGTTTGTGGGAGCTTGCTGTGTGCAAGTTGGCTGCCGCGTTTCCCACATTACAACAGTGACTACGCTCCAAAAGTACTTCATTGGCTGTAAAGTGCTTTGAGATGTCCGGTGGCCATGAACGGCACTATATAAATCCAAGTCTTTCTTTCATTAATATCAATCATTATATGATTGAGTTCAATGTTGTGTTTGAAATGGAGAAATGCAAAATATCTACTAAGATTTTAGATTTAGTCAAGCTGACTTCAATGGGAGACTGTCCACAGTCAACTGGGCAAATGTGTTAATGGGTAAAATGTCAGATGACCAGTGGGAGATATTCAAAAAGAATTAACATGATACAGGAGACCAGTTTATACCCCTAAAGGGCAAGAACTCTACTTGGCAAAAAATACAGCCATGGACGACTAAAGAGGTAAGGGACAGCATAAAACTAAAAGAAAGCACAGATCCTGAATAGGAAAGATACAAAGAACAGCAAAGGAAAGGGGCAATGCAGATTGAGGAGGAGTGTGAAATTCTGGATGAAATAAACATAGTGAGAGGGGAGGTATTAAGGAGTTTAGCAGCTATGAAAGTAGATAAGTTCCCAGGCCCAGATGAAGTGCATCCCAGGCTGTTGAGCGAAGCAAAAGAGGAAATAGCAGAGACCTTGACCATCATTTTCCAGTCCTCTTTGGATTCAGGCATGGTGCTGGAGGACTGGAGAACTGCTAATGTGGCACCCTTGTTTAAGAAGGGAGAAAAGGATACACCGAGTAATTACAGGCTTGTCAGCCTAACTTCAGTGATGGGAAAATTATTGGAAAAAGTCCTGAAGGACAGGATAAATCTACATTTAGAAAGGCAAGGATTAATCAGGGACAGTCAGCACGGATTTGTTAAGGGAAGATCGTGTTTGACTAACCTGATTGAATTTTTCAAGGAGTTAACCAGGAGGGTCGATAGTGGTAGTGTGTACGATGTATATATAGACTTTGGCAAAGATTTTGATAAGGTCCCACGTGGCAGACTGATCACGAAAGTAAAAGCCCATGGTATTCAGGGCAAAGTGGCAAGTTGGATCCAAAATTGGCTTAGAGGTAGGAAGCAAAGAGTAATGGTTGATGGATGTTTTTGTGACTGGAAGGATGGTTTCAGTGAGGTTCTGCAGGGCTCAGTACTGAGTCCCTTGCTTTTTGTGGTATACATCAATAATCTAGATTTGAATATAGGGAGTATGATTAAGAAGTTTGCAGATGATACTAAAAGTGGCTGTGTGGTTGATAATGAAGACGAATGTCATGGACTGCAGGAGGATATCAATCTACTGGTCAGGTGGGCAGAACAGTGTCAAATGGAATTTAATTCAGAGAAGTGTGAGGTAATGCACTTGGGAAGGGCTAAGAAGGAAACGGTATACATATTAAACGGCAGGCCACTTAGAAGTGTAGATAAACAAAGGGACCTTGGAGTGCTTTTCCACAGAATTCTTTTTGGGAGGAAACTAAAACATTAAATCATGTCCCCCCTGGTCTGGGGGACACACCAAACATTTTCAAGGCCCTTTTTTTTTGTTTTTTTTGTTGGTTTTTTTTGTGTTTTTGGTTTTTTTAAAGTTTTTTTGGGGCACTAAAATCATATATTTTTTTTTTCTCCAAGTGCCCCCTATAAAAAGGGAGGGGGACACTAAAAAAAACCGGCAATTAAAACAAATTAAACTTTAAAACATAAAATCAAATTAAAATTTGGTTGCCGGGCGTGATGATGCACTCCAGTCCGCGAGCGTACCGGTGGACACCGCGTGCTCCATCTCCAAGGACACCCTGGCGCAGATGTACGCGCGGAAGAGAGGCAGGCAGTCAGGCTGAACGACCCCCTCGACCGCTCGCTGCCTGGACCGACTGATGGCACCCTTGGCCGTGCCCAGGAGCAGTCCTACGAGGAGGTCCTCGGACCTACCCACTCCCCTCCGCACAGGGTGCCCAAAGATAAGGAGTGTGGGACTGAAGTGCAGCCAGAATTTCAGGAGCAGCCCCTTTAAATAATAAAACAGGGGCTGCAACCTCGTGCAGTCAATAAAAACATGGAACACAGACTCTTCCAGACCGCAGAAATTGCAGGCGGCCTGGGAGCCCGTGAACCTGCTTAAAAATTTGTTGCACGGCACTGCTCCGTGCACCACCCTCCAGGCCAAGTCCCTGATAAATAGTGGGAGGACTCCCGCGTAGAGTGCCCTCCATCGAGGACCCCCGCCTCCTCCGGACGGCAAGATGGTACGCCATGGCGTGTCCGGACGGCAGGCGAGGATGGCAAAGTTGAGAGTGTGCAGGGGCAGCCCGTACAGGAAACCCCTCCGCCCGGAACTGAAAAGCACGGAGGGGATTTCCCCGAGGCGGCTCAAGTTGTGAGGCGCCGGCTCCCGAGGGAGGTTTCAGGGTTTGGCGCCGATGAGGAATTCCGTCCGGACGGGGGTCAGTTCGGACAGGATCTCCCCACGTGCTTGAGCCTCCTCGATGCACCTAACGGAGTCAGGGCCCAGAGCTGTTTTTAGCGACTCAATGGCATCGGCCGCGCGACGGACGTCGGCCGAATTTAGGCGCCGCGCCAGCGCGTCTGGCGCCATCCAGCCCGCTCCTCCGCCATCGAGCAGGTCCCTGACCCTGGTCACCTCACCAGCCACAGCCCTCTCGTCCGACTTCCACCTAAAACCTCGGTCGTGGAGGTACGGATTCCCGAGCAGCGGCTCCTGCAGGACAGCCGCCATTCCAGCCGGTGGAGAGCTGCGCTTGGTGGAGACTTTGTTCCAGACCCTGATAAGTTCCTTGTAAAAGACAGGCAGCTCCTGGAAGGCGGTCCTGACGCCCCCCGAGCTCACGAACAGGAACTGCGTGTTGTAGTTGAGGCCGTGCTGCTGGCGGAAGAAATACGTCGCCAGAGCACGCCACCTAGGAGGGGGCTCGACGTAAAGATATCTCTGCAGGGTCTGAAGACGGAAAGTCGCGAGCTGGGTGCTGACGCACACCAACGACTGACCGCCCTCCCCAAGCGGGAGACTCAAGACCGCGGCAGAGACCCAGTGATTCCTGTTGTCCCAGAAGAAGTCCACCAGTTTCTTCTGTATCTTGGTGACAAACGCAGGGGGAGGGGTCAAAGTGACCAGCCGGTACCACAGCATGGCGGCCACCAGCTGGTTTATGACTAGCGCTCGACCCCTGTAGGACAGCACTCGGAGCAGTCCTGTCCAGCGCCCTAGACGAGCGGCGACCTTGGCCTCCAGCTCTTGCCAGTTCGCCGGCCAGGCTTCCTCGTCGGGGCTAAGGTAGACTCCCAGATAGAGGAGATGGGTCGTGCTCCAGGCAAAAGGTCTGAGATCCTCCGGCAGGGAGTCCACCCGCCACTGACCTACCAGGAGTCCGGAACATTTCTCCCAGTTGATCCTGGCAGAGGATGCGGCCGAGTAAATCTCCTGGCACTCACGCATCCTCCGCAGGTCAGCGGGATCCTCTACCGCGAGGAGCATGTCATCGGTGTAAGCCGAGAGGACGACCTCCACGCCCGGCCCGTGCAGAGCCAGTCCCGTCAACCTCGTCCACAGGAGGCGCAGGAAAGGCTCCACGCAAACGGCGTATAACTGGCCGGACATGGGGCATCCCTGGCGCACCCCTCTCCCAAAGCGAAGGTGCACCGTCAAGGACCCGTTAACCTTTATCAGACACTCCGCGGCGGCGTACAAAAGTCGGATCCGGGCAACGAAATGCGTCCCGATCCCGAAAGCGCACAGAGTTCCGAACAGATAGTCGTGATCCACCCTGTCGAACGCCTTCTCTTGGTTGAGAGATAGGAAGGCGACTGACAGACCAGCCTCCTGGGAATGATGGATGAGGTCCCGGACCAGATGGATGTTATCGTGGATTGTCCGGCCCGGGACCGTGTAGGACTGGTCGGGGTGGATCATGTGGTCCAGCACGGCACCAAGGCGAGCAGACATCACCCTGGCGAAGATTTTGTAGTCCGTGCTGAGGAGGGGGACCGGGCGCCAGTTCTTAAGGAGGCGGAGATCGCCCTTCTTAGGCAGCAGGACGATGACTGCCCTGCGCCAAGAGAGGGGCATCTCCCCGGTCGCCAGACTTTTCACCAGGACCCGCGCGTAGTCGCCCCCCAGGACGTCCCAGAATGCCCTGTGGAACTCCACGGTCAGCCCGTCCAGCCCCGGGGCTTTTCTCCTCGAGAGCCGGTCGCAGGCACCGGTCAGCACCGCCAGGCTTAGCGGAGCTTCCAGATTTTCGGTGCCCTCCGGGCTGACCTTCGGCAGGTCCTCCCATAAAACTCTGCGCGCTTCTTCATTGGACGGCTCCAGAGAGAACAGAGCCCCGTAATATTCACGGGCCCTGTTGTTGACGCCCTCCGGATCCGAGACGAGAGAGCCGTCGTCAGCCAGCAGCGTCAAGAGCTGCTTACGGACACGCTGTCTTTTTCCAGCGAGTAGAAGAAGGGGGATCCGCGGTCCAGATCCCGCAGGAATGGATCCGCGACCTCACGAATGCGCCTCGGGACCCGACGAGCTGCAGGTCCTTCAGCGCGGCCTTCTTCGCTTCGTACACCTTCCGCAGGGCCGGGTCCTCGACGACTTGACCGAGACGGGACTCCAGGTCGAGCACCTCTTTTTTTAGGCGCCCGACCTTGGCCCCGCCTCTTGGTCGACCCCCTCGCGTACTCTTGACAGAAGACGCGGACGTGAGCCTTGCCCACGTCCCACCATAGCCTCAAGGAGGGGAAGCCCCCCTGCTTCCTTCTCCAGTCGGACCAGAATCGACGGAACGAGTCCTGGAACCGCTCGTCCTCCAGCAGCTGGTTGTTAAAATGCCAGTACGCGGACCCCGTCCTCGCACGGAGCGAAGCAAGCTCCGCCCACACCAGATGGTGGTCCGAACACGGCACCGGCCACATGGAGGCCGCCGGGACGCAGGAAACGTACGCCCGAGACACGTAAAGGCGGTCGACTCTGGACCATCCTACTCCAGGCCTCACCCAAGTAAAGGCGCTGGAGTCGGGGTGGAGATTTCGCCAGACGTCCACCAAGTCGAAGGACCCGACCAGGTTCCCCAACTTCTCGATCGCCGTCAAGCTCTGCGGGGCACCGGAGCGGTCCCTCGCCTCGAGGGTGCAGTTAAAATCCCCCCCGAGGACAATGCAGTCGCCGACGTCGACGGAGCCAAGAAGAGCGGACACTTCTTCGAAGAAGCGCGTTTGCTGCGGGCCGGGCTGAGGGGCGTACACGTTCACGAGATGGAGCGGCACGTCCCCAGGTGAACCGTGACGTGCAGCAAGCGGCCTGGCACAGGCTCCTCGACCCCCAAGATCTCCGGCTGAAAATGCGGGGCCAGCAAGATGGCCACCCCACAAGAAGTGGCGGTGAGGTAGCTCATGCGGACCTCTCCTTGCCATTCCAGGAGCCACGTGGCTTCGTCTCCCGGAACGGTGTGGGTTTCTTGCAGGAAGCACACCGCATATTTTCCCTCCCGCAGGAGCGAAAAATTGTTAAATCTACGGCGTGCCTCTCTGCCGCCGTTGATGTTGAGGCTGGCTATGGTTATCTTCATGACAAAAGCATAGTGCAACCTATACCTAACCTTTTGTGGGGGGGGGGGAGTGGAGTCATTTGTTGACCTCCACTCCTTCAGCAGCCCAGCGAGGAACCTTTTGAGCCGGCGCAGCTCAAGGCCTTGCGCCTTTGATAAGGGCCCGCCCGCGGCCATGGTTTTAGCAGTGGCGCGGACTGACGCGATGAGCAGCCCCGGCTCGGACCATCTTTCCAGGGCCAGATGGGCTCGGTTGCGGCGACCCTGGCTCTGGACCAAAAAGTCCCGGAGTTCCTTTACAGGAATGAGGGGAGACTCAGTGGCGGGCACGAGGAGATCCACCGCCTCACTGGCGATGGACTCGAGATCTTCTCCCTCGTCCCCCACCGAGTCCCCGTCCCCCTCCGGGAGGTCGCCGCCAGCAGCCGGCCCGTCGACCGCACGAGGTACGGCAAATGGCCCGGCCGCTCCATCCGGCCCTGGCTCTGCCCCGATCCCACCCCCAGGATCGTCGGCAGAGGAGTCCCCACTGGGCTCTTTTAAAAGCGGTGCTGGCTCGGGAAGCGACAGCGGAAGGGGTTCCTCCTCCGCCCCAGGAACCGGGGAACACGGAGAGCCCTGGTTTAGGAAATTCTCCAGATCTACCCAGTCCCCCAGCTCCAAAGTAGGGGGTAAGGGTTGGTGTTCTTCCCATTC
This sequence comes from Pristiophorus japonicus, assembly GCF_044704955.1. Lineage (NCBI taxonomy): Eukaryota > Metazoa > Chordata > Chondrichthyes > Pristiophoridae > Pristiophorus > Pristiophorus japonicus. The sequence continues at coordinate 47,330,618 of NC_091989.1, forward strand.
CCCGCCGCCACCCCCCGGCCCAGCGTGTGGATGTATGTAAAAAAAAATTAAATTTTCATTTTCTGCCGAGTCAAGCAAGTCCCGGGGGAAGTTGGATAAAGGCTGGGTGGGCTCAGGTTCGGCCTTTTCGGCCCCGCCTGCCTCAGTCCCCGAGACGCTCCACCCGGCAGCAATGCATTCCTCCATTGGCCCCGCGCCCCCCACGACAGGCAGATCTTCCACGCCATCCCCGGGAGGCAGAGGCTGGGCAGCCTCGACTGCCCCACCCTCCCCGGGGACAGATTCCTCTTGCCTACGGCGCAGTTTGGGGGCGCTGGTGGGGGACGCGGGACATGTGGCGGGCACCAACTCCTCCGCGGAGGGATGTTGTTCCCTCTCCGCCTCATTGGAGCGGCGCCTCCTTTTGTTCCTGGGGGTGCGCGGAGGCAGGGAGACCTCCATGTCTGCCGAGGCCTCCCGCTCCACTCCCCCCTTTTTCTTACCTTGCCCACGCCCGAGCCCCTCTGCGGTATTGGTCAAGGGCTCGGGCACGGGCTCAGGGTACCCCGCGCTCGCCAATGACTGGGTTGGGCTGAGCGCGGTGATCAAACTGTCTGGCGCACTGAGGGGACCCGCCTCGAGATGATTCGCCTTCCTCCGCGCCTTCTTTCCAATCGGACGATCTCCCTCCCCCCCCCAGAGGCCGTAAAAACAAAGGCACCCGACGATGCCCGCGCACCCACAGCTCCCGGCACACGGGCGCTACTAGGGGGAGGGGTGGCGGCGGCGCCAGCCTTGGCCGCCCTCGGTGATTTGGCGGCCTTGGAGGCGGGGCAGTTCTTACGAACATGCCCCACCTCCCTACAGGCATGGCACCGCACGCCGTCCGACGTCCAGAAGACGCGGTAGGCAGTCCCCTCGTGCACCACATTAAAACTACCCTCTGTCGTCTCCTCCCGCGCCAGCCGGACAAAGAGCTGGCGGCGGAAGGAGAAGACGTGGTGCAGGCTGTTCTCCCTGAGGCCGAGCGGTATGGGGTTGATCCCCGACCTTACCTCCCCCAGTTGGTGTAGGTGAGTGAGGAGGAGCCCAGCAGGAACAAAGGGCGGGACGTTAGAAAGGATGACCCTCTGCGCGGTGGCCTCGAGAGGGTCCACCGGCAGGAACGTCCCGCCCACCGTTAGCCCCTTTTCAAGGGCCAGGGACACCGCCCGCTCCGACCCCAGGAAGAATACAGCCTTCCCAGACATCTTGGAGGCTGCGACAATGGCCGAGGGGCCGACTACCCCAGCCATCGCCCGCACGCACTCCTCGATGCTCATTGTGGGGTGAGTGTAACTCTTGACCCCGTGTTTTTTTGTTATCAGTCTGAACGGTGGCAGGGCAGCAGGAGGTGCCGTGGATGTGGACGCCGCCTGCGCGTACGTCTTAGCTGGCCCTGCCACCGGCGTGGATGGAGTCGCCATCACGGGGTCCCTTTAAGGGCTACACCCACCCCAAAGTCACAGGCCTTAATGTTCTTAAATTGTCCTCGTTTAAGTGTATGAGCAGAGGAACTCTCAATGAGGCACACCTCTCCCCTAGTTGACAATTGGAGAGGGGCCTTGCTCCCTCTGCTCAGTTGTCTTAATTGTTTTTTCAATTAGGAGGAAAGGGCTCTCAGAGAGAGAGGGGAGAGACAGAGAGAGAGAGAAAGAGAAAGGGGTGGGAAAGAGGAAAGCTGCGAGGGCAGGTCTCCCCTCACAGCGATGGGTGGGTGTTTCTTGGGTTGCACGTCCCAGATGGCAGAAAACACAGTCCTTGTAGATGGTCTTCGGGTGGGGGGAGAAGATGTCTTCACCTGGGGCAGCTGGAGCTGTTAAATAGGTGATTAATGATTCTTCAGCCAGGTAGCTCCAGCTATCCCAGGCTAGGCAATGGGGGAGGGGTGCTTCAGTGGTGTGTGGGGCCTAGCTGTAAGCAAGACCCCCACACACACTTCCACACACACACCCCCCGCGATGTTCCGGGCCTCGAAGAAATCTTCTTTTCTCCCCCCACCGATACAACAAAGTCTTTAGGGGAATGCACCAAAACACACCCACCTTTGGTTGATGCAGTTTCTCCCTCCTTCCACACTGGATAGTTGTTGTTCTTTTTCCCCCTCTCTCCAACTCTTTGGACAAGTATTAAAGGTTGTTGAATTTTCAGCTCTCCTCCTCTCCCTCTGGATGAATTGGAATTGTAGTAAGCCCCTTCCTCCTCTTACTGGGCTGTTTCACAGGTCTCACAAAGGCCTTCCAGGCAGGAGCAACAGCAGCAAGCTCCTTCTCTCACTGCTCCAGGCTCCAAGTGAATAGGCCACGCCTCCAACTGCTCCACCATTGGTCCACAGAACTCTTTTTGGGACGAAACTAAAACATTAAATCAATAAATCGTGTCCCCCCACGATCTGGGGGACACACCAAACACCTTCAAGGCCCCTTTATTTTTGTGTTTTTGATTTTCTTTTTAGTTTTTTTTTTGGGCACTAAAATCATTTTTTTTTCTCTCCAAGTGCCCCCTATAAAAGGGGAGGGGGACACTAAAAACACCGGCAATTAAAACAAATTAAACTTTAAAACATAAAATCAAATAAAAATTTGGTTGCCGGGCGTGATGATGCACTCCAGTCCCTCCAGCACGCGGTTTCCACCTCTCGCGGAAGGCCGCGAGCGCACCGGTGGACACCGCGTGCTCCATCTCCAAGGACACCCTGGCGCGGATGTACGCGCGGAAGAGAGGCAGGCAGTTAGGTTGACCGACCCTCTCGACCGCCCGCTGCCTGGACCGGCTGATGGCACCCTTGGCCGTACCCAGGAGCAGTCCTACGAGGAGGCCCTCGGACCTACCCGTTCCCCTCTGCACAGGGTGCCCAAAGATCAGGAGTGTGGGACTGAAGTGCAGCCAGAATTTCAAGAGCAGCCCCTTTAAATAATAAAACAGGGGCTGCAACCTCGTGCATTCAATAAAAACATGGAACATGGACTCTTCCAGACCGCAGAAATAGCAGGCGGCCTGGGAGCCCCTGAAACGGCTTAAAAATTTATTGCACGGCACTGCTCCGTGCACCACCCTCCAGGCCAAGTCCCCGATAAATAGTGGGAGGACTCCCGCATAGAGTGCCCTCCATCGGGGACCCCCGCCTCCTCCGGACGGCAAGATGGTACGCCATGGCGTGTCCGGACGGCAGGCGAGGATGGCAAAGTTGAGAGTGTGCAGGAGCAGCCCGTACAGGAAACCCCTCCGCGCGGAACTGAAAGGCACAGAGGGGATTTCCTCGAGGCGGCTCAAGTTGTGAGGCGCCGGCTCCCGAGGGAGGTTCCGGGGTTTGGCGCCGATGAGGAATTCCGTCCGGACGGGGGTCAGTTCGGACGGGATTTCCCCACGTGCTTGAGCCTCCTCGACACACCTAACGGAGTCGGGGTCCAGAGCTGTTTTTAGCGACTTGATGGCATCGGCCGCGCGGCGGACGTTGGCGGAATTTAGGCGCCGCGCTAGCGTGTCTGGCGCCATCCAGCCCGCTCCTCCGCCATCGAGCAGGTCCCTGACCCTGGTCACCTCACCAGCCAGAGCCCTCTCGTCCGACCGCCACCTAAAACCTCGGTTCTGGAGGTACGGACTCCCGAGCAGCGGCTCCTGCAGGACAGCCGCCACTCCAGCCAGTGGAGAGCTGCGCTTGGTGGAGACTTTGTTCCAGACCCTGGTGAGTTCCTTGTAAAAGACAGGCAGCTCCTGGAAGGCGGTCCTGACGCCCCCCCAAGCTCACAAACAGGAGCTGCGTGTCGTAGTTGAGGCCGTGCTGCTGGCGGAAGAAATACGTCGCCAGAGCACGCCACCTAGGAGGGGGCTCGACGTAAAGGTATCTCTGCAGGGTCTGAAGACGGAAAGTCGCGAGCTGGGTGCTGACGCACACCAACGACTGACCGCCCTCCCCAAGCGGGAGACTCAAGACCGCGGCAGAGACCCAGTGCTTCCTGTTGTTCCAGAAGAAGTCCACCAGCTTCTTCTGTATCTTGGTGACAAACGCAGGGGGAGGGGTCAAAGTGACCAGCCGGTACCACAACATGGGGGCCACCAGCTGGTTTATGACTAGCGCTCGACCCCTGTAGGACAGCACTCGGAGCAGTCCTGTCCAGCGCCCTAGGCGAGCGGCGACCTTGGCCTCCAGCTCTTGCCAGTTCGCCGGCCAGGCTTCCTCGTCGGGGCTAAGGTAGACTCCCAGATAGAGGAGATGGGTCATGCTCCAGGCAAAAGGCCTGAGCTCCTGCGGCAGGGAGTCCACCCGCCACTGACCCACCAGGAGTCCAGAACATTTCTCCCAGTTGATCCTGGCAGAGGATGCGGCCGAGTAAATCTCCTGGCACTCACGCATCCTCCGCAGGTCAGCGGGATCCTCTATCGCGAGGAGCACGTCATCGGCGTAAGCCGAGAGGACGACCTCCATGCCCGGCCCTTGCAGAGCCAGTCCCGTCAACTTCGTCCGCAGGAGGCGCAGGAAAGGCTCCACGCAGATGGCATATAACTGGCCGGACATGGGGCATCCCTGGCGCACCCCTCTCCCAAAGCGAAGGGGCGCCGTCAAGGACCCATTAACCTTTATCAGACACTCCGCAGCGGCGTACAAAAGTCGGATCCGGGCGACGAAATGCATCCCGAACCCAAAAGCGCGCAGAGTCCCGAACAGATAGTCGTGATCCACCCTGTCGAACGCCTTCTCTTGGTTGAGAGATAGGAAGGCGACCGACAGACCAGCCTCCTGGGAATGATGGATGAGGTCCCGGACCAGATGGATGTTATCGTGGATTGTCCGGCCCGGGACCGTGTGGACTGGTCGGGGTGGATCATGTGGTCCAGCACGGTGCCAAGGCGAGCAGACATCGCCCTGGCGAAGATTTTGTAGGCCGTGATGAGGCGCCAGTTCTTAAGGAGGCAGAGATCGCCCTTTTTAGGCAGCAGGACGATGACTGCCCTGCGCCAAGAGAGGGGCATCTCCCCAGTCGCCAGACTATCCCCCAGGACCCGCGCGTAGTCGCCCCCCAGGACGTCCCAGAACGCCCTGTGGAACTCCACGGTCAGCCCGTCCAGCCCCGGGGCTTTTCCCCTCGAGAGCCGGTCGACGGCGCCGGTCAGCTCCGCCAGGCTTAGCGAACCTTCCAGATTTTCGGCGCCCTCCGGGCTGACCTTCGGCACGTCCTCCCGCAAAACTCTACGCGCTTCCTCGCTGGACGGCTCCGGAGAGAACAGAGCCCCGTAATATTCACGGGCCCTGTTGTTGACGCCCTCCGGATCCGAGACGAGAGAGCCGTCGTTGGCCAGCAGCGTCAAGAGCTGCTTACGGATACTCTGTCTTTTTTCCAGCGAGTAGAAGAAAGGGGATCCGCGGTCCAGATCCCGCAGGAACCGGATCCGCGACCTCACGAACGCGCCTCGGGACCCGACGAGCAGCAGGTCCTTCAGCACGGCCTTCCTCGCTTCGTACACCATCCGCAGGGCCGGGTCCTCGATGACTTGACCGAGACGGGACTCCAGGTCGAGCACCTCTTTTTCTAGGCGCCCGACCCTGGCCGCCCGCCTCTTGGTTGACCCCCTCGCGTACTCTTGACAGAAGACGTGGACGTGAGCCTTGCCCACGTCCCACCATAGCCTCAAGGAGGGGAAGCCCCCCTGCTTCCTTCTCCAGTCGGCCCAGAAACGACGGAACGAGTCCTGGAACCGCACGTCCTCCAGCAGCTGGTTGTTAAAATGCCAGTACGCGGACCCCGTCCTCGCGCGAAGCGAAGCGAGCTCCGCCCACACCAGGTGGTGGTCCGAACACGGCACCAGCCGCATGGAGGCCGCCGGGACGCAGGAAACGTACGCCCGAGACACGTAAAGGCGGTCGACTCTGGACCATCCTACTCCAGGCCTCACCCAAGTCAAGGCGCTGGAGTCGGGATGGAGATTTCGCCAGACGTCCACCAAGTCGAAGGACCCGACCAGGTCCCTCAACTTCTCCATCGCCATCATGCTCTGCGGGGCACCGGAGCGGTCCCTCACCTCGAGGGTGCAGTTAAAATCTCCCCCGACGACAATGCAGTCGCCGACGTCGACGGAGCCAAGAAGAGCGGACACTTCTTCGAAGAAGCGCGTCTGCTGCGGGCCGGGCTGAGGGGCGTACACGTTCACGAGATGGAGCGGCACGTCCCCCAGGTGAACCGTGATGTGCAGCAAGCGGCCTGGAACGGGCTCCTCGACCCCCAAGATCTCCAGCTGAAAATGCGGGACCAACAAGATGGCCACCCCACAAGAAGTGATAGTGAGGTCGCTCATGCGGACCTCTCCTTGCCATTCCAGGAGTCACGTGGCTTCGTCTCCCGGAACGGTGTGGGTTTCTTGCAGGAAGCACACCGCATATTTCCCCTCCCGCAGGAGCGAAAAATTGTCAAATCTACGGCGTGCCCCTCTGCCGCCGTTGATGTTGAGGCTGGCTATGGTTATCTTCATGACAAAAGCATAGTGCAACCTCTACCTAACCTATTGTGGGGGAGGGAGCGGTGCCGTTTGTTGACCTCCATTCCTTCAGCAGCCCAGCGAGGAACCTTTTGAGCCGGCGCAGCTCAAGGCCTTGCGCCTTTGATAAGGGCCCGCCCGCGGCCATGGTTTTAGCGGCGGCGCGGACGGACGCGACGAGCAGCCCCGGCTCGGACCATCTTTCCAGGGCCAGATGGGCTCGGTTGCGGCGACCCTGGCTCTGGACCAAAAAGTCCCGGAGTTTCTTTGCAGGAATGAGGGGGGACTCAGCGGCGGGCACGAGGAGATCCGCCACCTCACTGGCGATGGACTCGAGATCTTCTCCCTCGTCCCCCACCGAGTCCCCGTCCCCCTCCGGGAGGTCGCCGCCAGCAGCCGGCCCGTCGACCGCACGAGGTACGGCAAACGGCCCGGCCGCTCCATCCGACCCTGGCTCTGCCCCGATCCCACCCCCAGGATCGTCGGCAGAGGAGTCCCCACTGGGCTCTTTTAAAAGCGGTGCCGGGTCAGGAAGCGACAGCGGAAGGGGTTCCTCCTCCGCCCCAGGAACCGGGGAACACGGAGAGACCTGGTTAAGGAAATTCTCCAGGTCCTCCAAGTACCCCAGCTCCAAAGTAGGGGGCGAGTGTTGGTGTTCTTCGCCCTTCCCGCTGCCACTCCCCGGCCCAGCGTGTGGATGTTTATTAAAATTTTTTTTATTTTCATTTTCTGCCGAGTCAAGCAAATCCCGGGGGAAGTTGGATATTGGCTGGGCGGGCTCAGGTTCGGCCTTTTCGGCCCCGCCCGCCTCAGTCCCCGGGACGCTCGACCTAGCGACAACGCATTCCTCCACTCGCCCCGCGCCCCCCACGAAAGGCAGATCTTCCACGCCATCCCCGGGATGCAGAGGCTGGGCAGCCTCGACTGCCCCACCCTCCCCGGGGACAGATTCTTCTCGCCTATGGCGCAGTTTGGGGGCGCTGGTGGGGGACGCAGGACACGCGGCGGGCACCGACTCTTCCGCGGAGGGATGTTGTTCCCCCTCCGCCTCATTGGAGCGGCGCCTCCTTTTGTTCCTGGGAGTGCGCGGAGGCAGGGAGACCTCCATGTCTGCCGAGGCCTCCCGCTCCACCCCCCTCTTTTTCTTATCTTGCCCGCGCCCGAGCCCCTCTGTGATATTGGTCAAGGGCTCGGGCACAGGCTCAGGGCACCCCGCGCTCGCCGGTGACAGGGTTGGGCTGAGCGCGGTGATCAAATTGTCTGGCGCACTGAGGGGACCCGCCTCGAGATGTTTCGCCTTCCTCCGTGCCTTCTTTCCGATCGGACGCTCTCCCTCCCCCCCGCCGGAGGCCGTGAAAACAAAGGCCCCCGACGATGCCCGCGCACCCACAGCTCCCGGCACGCGGACGCTACTAGGGGGAGGGGTGGCGGCGGCGCCAGCCTTGGCTGCCCTCAGTGGTTTGGCGGCCTTGGAGGCGGGGCAGTTCTTACAAACATGCCCCACCTCCCTACCCTACAGGCGTGGCACCGCACGCCGTCCGACGTCCAGAAGACGCGGTAGGCAGACCCCTCGTGCACCACATTAAAACTACCCTCTGTCGTCTCCTCCCGCGCCAGCCGGAAAAAGAGCTGGCGGCGGAAGGAGAACACGTGGCGCAGGCTGTTCTCCCTGAGGCCGAGCGGTATGGGGTTGATCCCTGACCTTACCTCCCCCAGTTGGTGTAGGTGAGGGAGGAGGAGCCCAGCGGGAACAAAGGGCGGGACGTTAGAAAGGATGACCCTCTGTGCGGTGGCCTCGAGAGGGTCCACCGGCAGGAACGTCCCGCCCACCGTGAGCCCCTTTTCAAGGGCCAGGGACACCGCCCGCTCCGACCCCAGGAAGAATACAGCCTTCCCAGACATCTTGGAGGCCGACTAACCCAGCCACCGCCCGCACGCACTCCTCGATGCTCATTGTGGGGTGAGTGTAGCTCTTGACCCCGTGTTTTTTTGTTATAAGTCTGAACGGTGGCAGGGCAGCAGGAGGCGCCATGGATGTGGACGCCGCCTGCGCGTACGTCTTAGCTGGCCCTGCCACCGGCGTGGATGGAGTCGCCATCACGGGGTCCCTTTAAGGGCTACACCCACCCCAAAGTCACAGGCCTTAATGTTCTTAAATTGTCCTCGTTTAAGTGTATGAGCAGAGGAGCTCTCAATGAGGCACACCTCTCCCCTAGTTGACAATTGGAGAGGGGCCTTGCTCCCTCTGCTCAGTTGTCTTAATTGTTTTTTCAATTAGGAGGAAAGGGCTCTCAGAGAGAGAGGGGAGAGACAGAGAGAGAGAGAAAGAGAAAGGGGTGGGAAAGAGGAAAGCTGCGAGGGCAGGTCTCCCCTCACAGCGATGGGTGGGTGTTTCTTGGGTTGCACGTCCCAGATGGCAGAAAACACAGTCCTTGTAGATGGTCTTCGGGTGGGGGGAGAAGATGTCTTCACCTGGGGCAGCTGGAGCCACCCAGGCACACGCTCCCAACGATGTTAAATAGGTGATTAATGATTCTTCAGCCAGGTAGCTCCAGCTATCCCAGGCTAGGCAATGGGGGAGGGGTGCTTCAATGGTGTGTGGGGCCTAGCTGTAAGCAAGACCCCCACACACACTTCCACACACACACACCCCCCGCGATGTTCCGGGCCTCGAAGAAATCTTCTTTTCTCCCCCCACCGATACAACAAAGTCTTTAGGGGAATGCACCAAAACACACCCACCTTTGGTTGATGAAGTTTCTCCCTCCTTCCACACTGGATAGTTGTTGTTCTTTTTCCCCCTCTCTCCAACTCTTTGTAAAAGTATTAAAGATTGTTGAATTTTCAGCTCTCCTCCTCTCCCTCTGGATGAATTGGAATTGTAGTAAGCCCCTTCCTCCTCTTCCTGAGCTGTTTCACAGGTCTCACAAAGGCCTTCCAGGCAGGAGCAACAGCAGCAAGCTCCTTCTCTCACTGCTCCAGGCTCCAAGTGAATAGGCCACGCCTCCAACTGCTCCACCATTGGTCCACAGATCCTTGAAAGTAGCAGGCCAGGTGGATAAGGTGGTGAAGAAGGCATACGGAATGCTTGCCTTTATTGGCTGAGGCATAAAATACAAGAGCAGGGTGGTTATGCTTAAATTCTATAATACACTGGTTTTGCCACAGCTGGAATACTGTTTGCAGTTCTGGTCACCATATTATAGAAAGGACATGATTGCACTAGAGTGGGTGCAGAGGAGATTTACGAGGATGCTGCCTGGGATGGACAATCTTAGCTATGAGGACAGATTGGATAGGCTTGGTTTGTTCTCCTTGGAACAGAGGAGGCTGAGGGGAGACCTCATTGAGGTGTATAAAATTTTGAGGGGCCTGGATATATGGATAGCAAGGGCCTATTTCCCTTCGTGGAGTGGTCAATTACGAGGGGGCATAGGCTTAAGGTTGTTCGTGGAAGGCTTAGAGGGGATTTAAGGGGAAGCTTCTTCACGCAGAGGGTTGTGTGGATCTGGAACTCACTGCCTGGAAAGGTGGTAGAGGCAGAAGCTCTCACCGCATTTAAAAGGTGCTTGGATGGGCACTTGAAGTGCCGTAACTTGCAGGGTTACAACCTAGAGCTGGTAAGTGGAATTAGACTGGATAACCTCTTGTTGGCTGGCGCAGATACAATGGTAAGTACTTCAGGGAATCTAATATCACCAGAGTAATCTCCAGGAGTAGTTTCAATTGCCTGGAAGGGTCGGAGAGGAATTTTCCCAGATTTTTTTCCCTAATTGGCCTGGGTTTTTATCTCTTTTTTTGACTCTCCCAGGAGATCGCATGGCTCCATGTGGTGTGGAGTGTAAAATGTTGCGATGCATGGGGTGTTGGTGTTGTGTGAGGTCGAACTGGTTGGGCTGGATGCTTTTCACCTGTCCGCCATTGTACATTGTTCATAGGTTTATATGTAACCTTCAGGGCTGCTGACCGAGGGCCGTGTGCCTCTTTGTCGGCCGGCGTGGACACGATGGGCTGAAATGGCCTCCTTCTGCGCTTTAAATTTCTATGTATCTATGTGACGAAACAGATAAGAGCCAGAAAAAGGGAGTATGAAAAGAAACTTGCAAGGGATATCAAAATCAACAGAAAACTTTTTCAATTATGTTCGGAAAAAGAGAGTGGTTAAGAGCAAGTCGAGAAAGAGAATAGAATCCTGGACATCCCAAGGACACTAATTTTGAACTGGGGTCAGGGACTCACCATAATTAATGTAAGCAAATTAACAGCAATGAAAAAAATAATGGTACTAAAGAGCAACAAATTCCCAGGTCCAGGTGGTTTCCATCCCCGGGTTTTAAAGGAAGTGGCTGATAACATTGAAGATGCCCTAACTATAATCTTCCAAAGTTCTCTCGATTCAGGAATCATGTATTTAGATTGGAAAATTGTACATGTCACTCCGCTATTTAAGAAAGATGAGAGAAGGAAACCAGGGAATTATAGATCTGTTAGCCTAACATCTGCTGTTGGGAAATTACTAGAGTCTGTAATTAAGGATTGAGTGATTAAACATTTTCAGCTGATCAGAGAGAGCCAGCATGGATTTGTAAAGGGTAGGTCATACCTGACAAACCTAATTGAACTTTTTGAAGCGATGACTAAAGTAGTGGACAGGGGAATGTCTATAGATATTATTTATATGGAATTGCAGAAGGCATTTGATAAAATCCCTCATAAGAGACTGTTAGCTAAGGTTGAAGCTTGTGGAATTGAGAGCAAATTATTGACCAAGTTAGGAAATTGGCTGAACAGCAGGAGACAAAGTGTAAGGGTAATGGGCAGATACTCTAGTTGGCAGGATATGACTATGGCATCCCACAGGGATCTGTGTTGGGGCCTCAACTATTCACTGTTTTTATTAACGACTTAGATGACTGGATCGAGAGCCACATACCCAAGTTTTCAGCTAACACAAAAATATGTGGCATTGTAGACAGTGTAGATGGAAGCATAAAATTACAAAGAGATATTAATAGGTTAATTGAATGGGAAATCTGTAGCAAATGGATTTCAATATAGGCAAGTGTGAAGTCATCCACTTTGGACCAAGCAAGGATAGATCAGAGTACTTTCTAAATGGTGAAAATCTAGAAGCAGTGGAGGTCAAAGAGCTTGGGTGTCCATGTATCGGATCGTTAAAATTTCATGGACAGGTACAGAATATAATCAAAAAGATTAATGGAATGCTGGCCTTTATATCGAGAGGATTAGAATACAAGGGGTTAGAACTCATGCTACAGCTGCACAAAGGCCTGCTTTAACCATTGTGTTCAGTTCTGGGCACCACGCTTTAGGAAGGATATATTGACCTTGGAGTATGTGTGTGTTTTACTGGAATGGTACCTGGATTCCGAGGGTTAAATTATGAGGAGAGGTTACACAAATGAGGGTTGTATTCTCTGGAATTTAGAAGAATAAGGGGTGATTTGATCAAAGTTTACAATATATTGAAGGGAACTGATATGGCAGATAGGGAGAAACTATTTCTGCTGTTTGAGAATGTATGACTAGGGGACATAACCTAAAAATTAGAGCCAGGCCTTTCAGGAGTAAAGTTAGGAAACATTTTTACATGCAAAGGGTGGTAGAAGTTTGGAACACTCTTCCACAAACGTCAGTTGATGTTGGGTCAATTGATAGTTTTAAATCTGAGATTGATAGATTTACCGGGTTATACATAACCAGTCAATATTACAATCCATACCGTAAGACAGAGGAATTCCCGATTCCTCAGAATCTCCTAATTCCCTTTAACCTTCTTACTCAAGTGTACTTTTTTCCCCCTTACAATAAGAATGAATGGGGATGCCCAAAAACACACAAGCACTTAAAATAATGTTTTAAGAAAACACATAATTAAAATTAATCAAAATTGAATTTAATTATTTAAAACAAAAATTAAAATTTTTGAAAAATAAACTTACATATTTTAAAGGGTCAAAAAATAAACTTACCTTATTTAATAGGATTTTAAATGTTTAAATTATTGAAAATGTTTTATTTTTCTGTCCTTTAAAAGTCTTGCACTGATAAAAGCAGGCCATACACAAATGTCCCAGCTCTCCGCCGCGGAAGCCCTTTTCTTCCTTCCACCTCGTACACACCCATAGGGGCCACAAGGTCATTAAGTGTGTAAGTAAACCTAGAGAACATAAATCTAACTCCACTGGCCAATTTTCTCTCCTCTCCTGAAGGTTACTGCTCCATAGTCAGTAGGCATCTCTGATATCTCATCCAGTGACTGTTCTTCAAGTGGTGTTGGTAAATTATTTAACTATAGAGAGCATCCTAGCTGAGCCTGATCCTGTCCTCACCCAATATTAACATGCACATTTCCAACAGGGCCCACAAAGTAGTGATCAAGGGTGGGAGACTTAGATGATTTTCTCTTTCCTAACTCAGGAGTATTGAAGTCAATTGCAAAGCCCTTACATTCATAATCAAAAAGAGATCAGCTAACACAGCACAAATGGGAATCAAAGTTGGACCTTATTTTGACTATGTATAGCCTTTCCCAACACGCAGTTAATATGTACTATCATAATTGCGGGAAGTTTAATCAATAAGGTTTTGCAGTCACCAATGGGGAAGGGGGAATGGTAATAAACCAAAAAGACCTTTTGCTATATTGCACTTGTATGTCAGAAAAGATAATTGCATCCAGCTCCACCTCTGACTCCACCTCCACCTCCATCACCATAGTGATGGAGTTTAGAAATTTAGCTATGGGAGGAAGGACATACCATTGGAGGGGCTGCATCTGATTGGTTCATTATTTCCACAAAAACACTCAAATTACCTTTACGGCTTCCCTGTAGGCTGCTGAGTCTTTAGCTGAGAGCGGTGGCTGGGAGTCAACTCTGAGCTGCAGCTTCTCACATTGGCACAGTTTGCATTGTTGAAAGCTTTGCAGACACAGAAAATGCCAAAGTATGGGTAAGGATAATAATTTTCTTCATAATCAACAAGTAGCATAAATGATCACTATATCTAACTGAACCCTATAGCCAAAGCCAAGTCTCCTACAATCCTGCAAATCAACGATTCACAAAATCACGATTCATAATCAAGAGTTGTAACTACAAAACCATTATAAACCTGGTTTTACACTCATTGCTGTACTGATTGTTCAGCAGTCAGCAGCATCTCTTAGAGAATTTTTTTCCTGATTATTTTGTGTTTTTCCCCTTCAGCTCTGACCTCAAGCCATTCTATTGACAATCTTTCTCCACCAGCCATGCTTCTTTCCTCCTGCTCCTCCAGTTTATTTTGACTAATAGTGTGGGAAAAAAGGAGCATTGTTGTCTATTGTGGTATTGTGGTCTATTGGGGTTGCGGAAAATGGCCAGGCCTGTTTGCTATATAATTGATCGGGTGCTATGCATATATAAATGATAGTGTTGTACTCATTTGTCTGGTTCACTCTGCTCCAAGTGCTTTTACAAACAGGTGACAGTTTGATTGTTACATCAGCAGTCAAGTGGGACAGAACAGATTGTGAGGAGGTCAAGCCATTCAGTTCAAAGGCTAATAGCTTGTGGATCTTTTTGAAGTAAATGTGTGATTGACAACCAAACACTGTTTTGAATCCTGTGAATGGCTGACCACCTAATGATTTATGAGACACATATTCTTTAATGTCCTTTGTTCCGATATCTCAAGGTATTTCTAAGGCTGATTTCCTCAGTCAGCCTGAAATTGTCAGGGATAGGAGCCAGTCAGCGAAACTGTGGTAGCAAACCGCCCTGTAACACCCATCAGGAAATGTCTTTTAATATTCCATTTTATATTGAGGGTTACTGCAGGACAAGCATCTTTATTGTTTGCGATATTGTGTAAAGTATTGAAAAGTCTTTTTAATATTAACATGTTTGCATTAACTGTTGATTTATCTGTTAATTTTCAATAAATCTGATTGAGTTTATAACCTCGGGCACAGTCCAGTAGACTGTTTATTTGACATGATCGAACAATGTCAAACTTTTCAAGGTATGTTTGAAATTCAGAGATTACGGATCAGGAGTGTCCACATTGAAGCCCAAGGAAACATGGAGCCATCAAGTTCTGGCAATTTAGCCCACTATGCCCAAGCACAGTCTTATTTGTGCGTGTATTTCTGATTTGCTGGTTTATCCTGTTTTAATTTTGTAGGGCTAATGATTTGGAAAGGGTTGTTTTTAGCACTTTTGTCTCATTAGTGGATAAATTCTGACTAAGTGACCAAGATCTGCAATTTTAAATATTTGCAAATTAATGGGAACATGAATCGAAACTTTATAAATTTCCCCCTACAATTTCATGGTGCATACATGTATGAATTTGTTTTGTTCCTTTGCCTCCATAATCAAGTATAGGAAATTCCTTGACTACTCCTTTTGTATGATTGACAGTTACATGTCATTAGTTAAAATGATTCACCACAAGCTTGGAGACTCTGAAGTCTTTTCCATTTTGTTACTGACTGAATGTGATAACAAATTGTCAGAACAAGAAGCAACTCACACTGAAACTACCAGAATGTTTTGAAAAGGGTGTACAGATGAGGAAGTCTGTTATACAGTCTATACCATTCCCAGCAAAACTAGAGATGACAAGTAATCTCACCAGTAATTGAAAAACTTGGAGAATTTGAGGCAATTATAAGATTGCGTTACAATTCATTAAGCAGCCAAGATATATCCGAACTGTTACACTAATTAAAAATATGGATGAGAAGTACTGAAAATGCTCTGATCTTTAGTTTGAGACTGGTGACTATATAGCTATTTTATTTTAAGGGAAACCACATCTGACTAATGTCAAATGCTTTGCATCATCATATTGCTGAACCTTGAGTGAAGCTAGTCCTAACTATTCCTAATAGGAGACCTCATCCATGTACACAAGAACACTTAGAAGCACACAGGGTAGTACACCTACTGTGCCCTATCCTGCAGTGGTGCTGTGCCACATCTTACACAAAAGTGGGTGAAGTACCTGCCAATGAGCATGTGTAATGTACAGCTTCTGCTTTAAGTTGAAGTACCAGGCAACCTAAGGTCTCCTTTTGTCAACAAAATGTTTTGCTCCTGAAAACCCGTAACATGGTCTAATATACCTTGTCAAGAAGTGTGCAATGCCTGTTTCTGCAACAACCAGGAAAACACACTTGGTACCACACAAAGAAACTGTACAGCCAGTAAACCAATATGTAAACCAATGTCAAATTCTGAAAAAGAATTAAAAATTGATTTTCATTGGCCTGGATTTTGTAGTCAGCAGCGAATGAGCGACGCTCGCCGGTCATTACGCTTACAGCTTCCCACAGACTTCTTGTGGGTTTTTACGTGGCAATTTACGGTCATTGGGAGTCTGAAACACCGCTGTCCCTCTCCAGAGATCTGGGACCTATGTGAACAGGGCAAGGAACAGCGTGTCTCTTCAACCAATCAGATTGAAGAATCTTTACTGAGGCACACAGAGTCTAAACCAGGAAGTGTTAGTTAGAATATTTAAATCAATGTAAAATCATGTACAGAAAGTGAAATAAAGAGAGAGAAATACATATGGGATTAAGAGACAGACAGAAAAAGTTTTTAAAAAAGGTACATTTTTAAAATCTCCAACAATAATTAAAATCTGAAGGAATGAAACTCCACACTTTCTTTGGCGTGTTTAGTGAGAATCCAGTGGGTAAGTACCGCAACCTCACGCCCTTCATTTATGTGAATGCTGAGTCTTTTGGCAAGGTACCAGTGTAGCAAAGCTTGTGGAGGAACAGAGTAAATCGGACAGCAACTTCCTGATTTCCACATTTAACTGCGTGTGTGCAGACACCGGATACTGCTGTCCGATTTACTCCATAATAACTGAGTACTGATAGCTCATTATTCTTAACACAAAATCTGGGCCAATATGTTCAAGTTAGAAAAATAACATGTTCTAAAAGCTGATGGCATAAATTTGAATTCATTATCATGAATAATCACAGAGAAATATTGAAATAGCCTCTTCATTATAAAGCATAGTTAAAGATGTTAACATTATAAATTATTTTATCAAGTTTTCTTGTATCTTATAATTGTTTTGATAAATATTTCAGTTACAGCCTAAATGACACACCAGTAGATTCTAGGCCATGTCCTACCTGTGGTAATCATTTGTTTTATATTTCAGTATGCACACCGAAAATCCCAATCACTGTGAAAGATGTGACATCTAATGTGGAGGTGTGTAATTTAAGCAATAAATACAGTTTGTGTCGCCTTGGCTAACAAACTTGACAAAAGTTCACCATTAAAGGATTCATGTAGAAAATAATGGCCCGATATCTCCTGAACACTTGGAAGATATGCATTATTATAGTGCAGAAGTTCCAGGAAATTCTGATGAGACTGACTTATGCCATTACTGGCACCATATCATAATTTTGTTACTCTCACCAAATTAGTTGAAAGTTAATTATAATAGCTTCACCCGCATTAAAATCAAAGGCAATCCCGAGTTTGGTGAATTAATGCTACTTTGATTGTTGCTGCGACTTAGACTGTTACAGAATGGCAGTGACGGTGTCAGGTCAATCAAGTAATCGTCAATTACTCATTCATTTATAAATAAACATTAAAAAGAGGTTCTTTCGTCAGCACTCAGATAATTTAAAAAATGAATACATATGAAAGAAGAAATTGAAATTGCAAGTTGACAGCCCCTTTGTGCCCTCCCTTTACCCAAGAGTTTCCTCGGTGTTGACGGTAGCTAGAGCTTGGTGAAATCCTCACTGTATCTTCAGTTTATTTGTGTGCTGGCTGATGCTGATAATTTAAAATTGGCATTAAGTGAGTGGTGAGGAAAAATTTATTTGCACAGAGAGTTCTGAGAACAGGGAATGCTTTACCATAGGGAATCATTTAGACATAGATCTTTTAAGGGAAAAGACTGTGACATTTGAAGCATTGAAAACCCAGAACTCGAGATCCGTCAAGGTTAGCCTTGACAGATCAACCGAACCAAAAGAAAAATCACTTTCGCTGGTGTAGAGTTGAGCTATTTGCCCAACTACTGCCCAGCAAATGCCCACAAAACCCCTACGCCTGGTAAAAGCAGGCATAGAGCCAGCTTTCACCAGCATAAGGATTAATAAAAATGTTAAATAAAAAATCATCCACAAACTTTTAAAATTAGTTTATGTAAATTTTGGCCCGGATTTTCAAAAAATTAAACTTTCATTATAAATGTTTCAATATTAAAGGGACTCTTAATTAAATGTGAAAATGAGAACATTTGTTTTTATTAGAATTGTGTAAATTATTTAATTATTTGGGGATTCCATTGCTTGTCATTAGGGGATTGTATTCGGAAATGACAGCAATGGAATCCTCCTTTCTAACAGGAGGATCTGGTCCATGTGATCCCAGGGATGCTTCTGAACCGCCTGGGTCCCTGGGGTCCATGGGCCTTTACACAGGCGACGCCTGCAGGCCCAGGACCCCAAGTCTCCAAAGCCCGGGGGTCAGTGGGTAGGTTCATTTTTTGGGGGGGTCAGAGGTAACTCCAGAGGTACGCCACCAACTGCAAATTCTGGCCCCTAGAGCTGTGGAAAGAAAGCAAGGAATGGGAACAGATTTGGATTGCTGCAAAATTCTAAACATATGTACAAGATTTTAAAGAATACTCAAGTTTTTTGAACTGCTGTTGAATATAATAGAAATATGAATATAAAAACTAAAATTTGACCACGTTAATTTTCCTGATCTATTGTTTATTAGACGAATTAATTGTCTTAAAAGGGAAGGAAAGTGTTGGAAAGTTCAAAAGTACTCTGCCTTGTTACAGAAAAAAATTATCAAACACTTTTTTGAATGCTGATTTCCCTGCCAGTAATGTAATTTCTTGGAATCAGGAGGCTTTGTACTGCCCTCAGGAGTAGTTTGCAGATGCACCCTCTAAT
The DNA here is from genome assembly GCF_044704955.1 of Pristiophorus japonicus. Lineage (NCBI taxonomy): Eukaryota > Metazoa > Chordata > Chondrichthyes > Pristiophoridae > Pristiophorus > Pristiophorus japonicus. The sequence continues at coordinate 47,349,072 of NC_091989.1, forward strand.
GTTTGCAGTGGGACTGCTTAAAGAAGTATGGGGATAGTCTCTGAATTGACTTTACTAGAGTGGTGTAGAGGGGGGAAAAAGACCTACTCAAGGGTTTCCATTTCAGCAATAACATTCAAGCTTTTTGTTTAATATCAAATAAATTCCTGGTAAATCTGTTATTTTCTTCAAATCAAGAAAATACTTTGTAGCAAAAGTAACTCCAATAATGTATTTCCCTTTCAATGGACATAATTAATTCAAATATAGTTAAAGGGGAAGTATATCTTTTGAATTGTCACATAACGTTAAATGATTGAGAGAGAACACTAGGCACAGATCATTATTTCTCAATCAATGTTTTCTGAGGGTATGACATTTATCCTTTATCTTTCCCATTCCGCCCTTCCCATGCATTTCCTAAATATGAGAAATAGACTGAATGAGTTTTCTGTCAGAATACATGTAGCAACAGCCCATCAATCACTCTCATTCTGAAAGTCACAACCTTCTGAATCAAATGAAATCATGCTGTCACTGCACCAAGTTAGCAGAACAGATAACAAAAAGAGCTGACTGAGGGAGAATGGCAGGTTTGCACATACATCCTCATATAACACAGGTTTAACAGAATTCAATAGAATATAATTTTCCTTGAAGCATGGTGAATCTTTCCACTCATGCGCTTTAACTGTGTTACAGTATAACCTGCTGGTAGAAATGGGGGCTATATGCCATTGTTGGGTCGCTTCATGGAATCCTGGATTTCTAGTTTCATACCCAGAGATTGATGGTACACCAGTGGTGATGAATAGAAAACTGAAACCAAATGCTGTGTACCGTATTATATACAAACAACAGAATGCTATTGGGTAGGGAGGAAAAGTACAAAAAGTAGATGAGAAAAATGAATTAAAATAACAAAATTGGTACTCTCTACTGCAGTCAGATTCTGACTAATTATGGCGACTACAGTGTAGAAGTTATTTCAAACATATGGGACAAAAGCCAAACCAAACATATTTTATGGAAAAGTATATCAAGGTTCTGCATAACTGAAACTGATCAATTCATTTTATATTTTTCCTATATGTAGCAGGTAGAAACCAATAGATGAATTACACACATGTATATTTTATACCTTCCACATTTAGGGAAGTTAGTAATATGCTAGTATAACATATTTATTGTTTTGATGACCATGGAATAAAGGATTAGTGCACTTTCCAAACAATATTTTACTGCATTTTATGTCGTTTATATAAATTAGCACATTAAGTGGAGCATATACTGGATTTTGTTTTAGTCAGAGGCAATTATTTGGACTCCAGTTGAAGTATTAAAATATTTACAAAACAAATGCAGGTAAAATGCATTTTTCATTATACCTTTGCTTCTAGATTGCATTGCTATTTAGTTACCCAAGTTAAGACTTTTGAGAATTATTGACTCTCTTTTGTTTGTCTTGGTTGAGCGGACTGGCAAACTACTGCCTGGCTATCTCCCATGCTACTCTAAAATCAACTGCGAGGATGTACTAACCTAGATTTTCTGCTTATACCAGAGTTTATGTCAGAATGGCTTTCAGTGATCTTTAAGCAAACTTAAATGGAAATATACTGGTCGGACCCAATTGTCCAATCTGCTCATTAGGTGACTAAGAGACGGGCAAAAATGAAAGAAAAGGAAAGCCAAGGTCCAGGCATGAATCTGCAAGCAAGTGACTAAACAGCCCAGCACCCAACCAGTTTAATGGCTGTTGGAGTTGCACGAGGTCACTCCACAGCATCACCCCCATAGATCAATGTTGCAACATATCTGCAAGGAGGTGGAGCTAAGCTTCAGGTCACAGCTGACTGTTATTGTCACTAGATGCAGCAGCTTTATCCTGCATGATAGACTGGAGGTGTCCTTGCAGCAGATGGCTACATTTTTCATCTGTCTTCTCTATTAAGTCAGACCTTGTGAAGACAGTTCCTAGTTGTGCTGTGACCAGTACAAATGGTTGTTGGCATCCTAGCAGGTGTGGCCAGTAAGACTAAGCTGGCAATTGATTACCGTCATGCCTTCTAGTTTGCAGTATCACTGAAAGGATGAGATACTTGGGAGCAATTTTAACCTACCCCCCGTATATACTCGCGTATCATGCGACTTTTGAAGACCTAAATTGTAACCTAAATTTGGGAGGTCGCATGATACACGAGATACAAAATTTGCGGGTGTGAAGTGCTGGCCAAGATTAGGCTGTTAGGCTGTTAAGCAGACCGTATCCACGCTGAATCTCGGCATGCTCCAACAATCCTCTATGTAAAGACATTTCTCTTGGTTTCTCCTCTCACTCTCCATGATGGTTGTAAATCGAATATCCCTGGTTGATATTAGTTCCTCGATACTCATGACCAAATCATTAGTTTATGTGGAAAACAAGCCAAGTTCCTGCAGCACACCACTAACTACATCCTCCCAATGCAAAAAAAAATCCATTTGACTCCTGCTGAAATTCTTCTCTTCAGGGGGAGAGAGAGTCACGGAGGTCGGGGGGGGAGAGAGAGTCGCGGAGGTCGGGGGGGGAGAGAGAGTCGCGGAGGTCGGGGGGAGAGAGTCGCGGAGGTCGGGGGGGGAGAGAGAGTCGCGGAGGTCGGGGGGGGAGAGAGAGTCACGGAGGTCGGGGGGGGAGAGAGTCGCGGAGGTCGGGGGGGGAGAGAGTCGCGGAGGTCGGGGGGGGAGAGAGTCGCGGAGGTCGGGGGGGGGAGAGAGAGTCGCGGAGGTCGGGGGGGGAGAGAGTCGCGGAGGTCGGGGGGGAGAGAGAGTCGCGGAGGTCGGGGGGGAGAGAGTCGCGGAGGTCGGGGGGGGAGAGAGAGTCGCGGAGGTCGGGGGGGGAGAGAGAGTCGCGGAGGTCGGGGGGGGAGAGAGAGTCGCGGAGGTCGGGGGGAGAGAGTCGCGGAGGTCGGGGGGGGAGAGAGAGTCGCGGAGGTCGGGGGGGGGGAGAGAGAGTCGCGGAGGTCGGGGGGGAGAGAGAGTCGCGGAGGTCGGGGGGGGAGAGAGTCGCGGAGGTCGGGGGGGGAGAGAGTCGTGGAGGTCGGGGGGGAGAGAGAGTCGCGGAGGTCGGGGGGGAGAGAGAGTCGCGGAGGTCGGGGGGGGAGAGAGTCGCGGAGGTCGGGGGGGAGAGAGAGTCGCGGAGGTCGGGGGGGAGAGAGAGTCGCGGAGGTCGGGGGGGAGAGAGAGAGTCGCGGAGGTCGGGGGGGAGAGAGAGTCGTGGAGGTCGGGGGGGGAGAGAGTCGCGGAGGTCGGGGGGGGAGAGAGAGTCGCGGAGGTCGGGAGGGAGAGAGTCGCGGAGGTCGGGGGGGGAGAGAGAGTCGCGGAGGTCGGGGGGGGGGAGAGAGAGTCGCGGAGGTCGGGGGGGGAGAGAGAGTCGCGGAGGTCGGGGGGGGGAGAGAGAGTCGCGGAGGTCGGGGGGGGAGAGAGAGTCGCGGAGGTCGGGGGGGGAGAGAGAGTCGCGGAGGTCGGGGGGGGAGAGAGAGAGTCGCGGAGGTCGGGGGGGGAGAGAGAGTCGTGGAGGTCGGGGGGGGGAGAGAGAGTCGCGGAGGTCGGGAGGGAGAGAGTCGCGGAGGTCAGGGGGGGGAGAGAGAGTCGCGGAGGTCGGGGGGGAGAGAGAGTCGTGGAGGTCGGGGGGGAGAGAGAGTCGCGGAGGTCGGGGGGGAGAGAGTCGCGGAGGTCGGGGGGGAGAGAGTCGCGGAGCTCGGGGGGGAGAGAGAGTCGCGGAGGTCGGGGGGGAGAGAGAGTCGCGGAGGTTGGGGGGGAGAGAGAGTCGCGGAGGTCGGGGGGGGAGAGAGAGTCGCGGAGGTCGGGGGGGGAGAGAGAGTCGCGGAGGTCGGGGGGGGAGAGAGAGTCGCGGAGGTCGGGGGGGGAGAGAGAGAGTCGCGGAGGTCGGGGGAGGAGAGTACGGAGAGAGAGCACGGAGAGAGAGTACGGGGAGAGAGTACGGAGAGAGAGCACGGAGAGAGAGTACGGAGAGAGAGCACGGAGAGAGAGCACTGAGAGAGAGCAGAATCCACTCGATGTTTCATGTTAACGTCTGTATTCGATCTCAAAAAAGTGACTCGCATGATACATGAGATATATGGTAAAATCATGTTTTGGGGACGAAAATTTAGGGGTCGCATGATACGCGAGATCGTAGGATACGCGAGTATATACGGTACCTCACTGGGCAGGAAACTGATGGCATCAGGTGTAACACTGGTTTTACACCTCACCCTATAGAGTAATATTGGGCATGGTGTAAAACTGACATTCAACCTGATCCTGTAAGTTCCCACCTGGAGAGTTAGATTAAAATTATGTCCACTATGACTAGATGCTTCTTTAATCCGACATTGCAGTTAGTCAGATATTCGCATATCTTAGTGATGTCATCAGGTCTACTGTCCCAATTTCCTTTGGGAAGAGGAACTTCAACTTGTATAATTGCCTGCCAAAGCAAGGTACGTTCACCTCTGTCAGCAGGTGTGGGTGTGTGGCACAGAATATCTCTCGTGTTATCTGAGATCTCTTTGCAGATACGCCCCTTCTCTCGTTCTCTATGTTCAAGTCTGTCAGAGAGGAAGATTCTCATTTCAAAGCCAGCCTAGTGCCGGTAATGATGTGGGGGCAAAACATAACAATTAGCACAGAGTCTCACGAGTGCCTAAGTGACAGATTGGCGAGAAGACAAGAAAAAAGTTTTGATTGAATACATTTACCTTAATGCCCTTTCCATGACCTCCATATAAGAACATAAGAAATAGGAGCAGGAGTAGGCCATTTGACCCCCGCCCGAGCCTGCTCCACCATTCATTGAGATCATGACTGATCTTCTACCTCCACTTTCCTGCACCAGCCCCATATCCCTTGATTCCCTTAATATATGTAACCATTACCTAACATCCATGTCACATGGGAATGTTTTAACATTTGATGTTTTGCAAGACAAAATGGTGAGAGAGAGCATGCAGGACTGATGTATCCCTAAATAAATATTTAACTAAAGTGCTCGTCTGTTTGAGGCTGGTTTGGCCTACAGCAAACTGCATTGAGAACAAAGTAGATAGAGTTCTGGTGGGGTGGAACTTCTGTAATCTTTCACTCCTGGACACTCAATTACGCCCCAAAACCAGGCGAACCACAGCTCAAAATCCCAGCTCTGTACACGAGAAGGGGCTGGATTCATCCTTGTAGGGAAGCACCTGGCTTAAATCTACTTCTTTTCCATAAAGCCATAGCTCAGACTGGTAACCGTAGGCAGGATTATAAGCACAAATCCGTGAAAGCATTGTGATTGCAGATCTAATTATATGTAAGATACCATGGCCTAGATTTTTTTTTGGCATCACTTTAATATCAACTGCAACATAATTAAAATAAGAGGGTTACCACCAGAGTTAAAATAACAATGAGGGGAAATAAAGAAAGATATATTTATGTAGCATTTTTCACAACCTCCGGACATCGCAAAGTGCTTTACAGCCAACAAAGTACTTTTGTAGTGTAGTCACTGTTGTAATGCAGGGAAATGTGGCAGCCAATTTGCACACAGCAGGGTCCCACAAACAGCAATGAGATAATGATCCAATAATTTTCTTTTAGTGATGTTGGTTGAGGGATAAGTGTTGGCCAGGACACCGAGAGAACTCCCCATCTCTTCATCCAATAGTGAGGTGTGATCTTTTATGTCCATCTGAGAGGGCTGACTTTTTAACATTCCAACTGATAGACGGCATCTCCAACAGTGCAGCTCTTCCTCAGTACTGCACAGAAGTACCAGCCGAGATTATGTGCTCAAGTCTCTGGAGTGGCTCCTGAAGCCATATCGTTCCGATTCTATGTAAGCTTCTACATTTTAGCATTACTTTTTAAAATTATGTAGTGCCAGCTTTGTGATCACTTTAAATGGCCGTTGCAAATTGCATTTTGGAGTAATTTTCTACTGACTTGATTTCTCCGTTCTGGAGATAATCCATCTTCTTGGCACATCTGCAAACTTCCACTTCAACAGCAGACAAGCCACCTCTGTATAGATAGACTGCTTAATAACTATTAGATGTAGAGTTCATCCAGGTGTTAAACAGTAACTGTGGATTACTTGACTGTGAGAAGGAGGCAGCTAATCTTTCACGATTGCTGAACCACCAGGGGGAGAAGGTGAAGCGATCACTCTCCAATATTGTTTCTTTTCACATGGATAAATGTAATATCAAGAAAACCTGCTCAGGCAGACAGTGTCCATTTGAAAAATGTTTTATGATTGACAGCTATATTTGAAATAAGACAACCCTTTCATCTCAGGAATCAACCTTGTGAACCTTCTCTGAACTGCCTCCAATGCAAGTATATCCCTCCTTAAATAAGACGACCAAAAACTGTATGCAGTACTCCAGGTGTGGTCTCACCAATGCCCTGTACAGTTGTAGCAAGACTTACCTGCTTTTATACTCTATCCCTCTTGCAATAAAGGCCAACATTCCATTTGCCTTCCTAATTACTTGCTGTACCTGCACACTAACTTTTTGTGTTTCATGTATGAGGACACACAGATCCTTCTGTACTGCAGCATTCTGTAGTCTCTCTCCATTTAAATAATATTCTGCTTTTCTATTCTTCCTACCAAAGTGGAAAATCTCACACTTTCCCACATTATACTCCATCTGCCAAATCTTTGCCCACACACTTAGCCTGTCTATATCCCTTTGCAGCTTTTCTGTGTTCTCACAATTTGCTTTCCCATCCATCTTTGTATCATCAGCAAACTTGGCTACATTACACTTGGTCCCTTCATCCAAATCATTAATATAGATGGTAAATAGTTGAGGACCGAGCACCAATCCCTGCGGCACCCCACAAGTCACTGCCAACCGGAAAATTACCCCATTATCCCAACTCTCTGTTTTTTGTTAGTTAGCCAATCCTCTATCCATGCTAATATATTACCCCCAACTACGTGAGCTTTCATCTTGTGCAGTAACCTCTTATGTGGCACCTTATCAAATGCCTTTTGGAAATCCAAATACACAACATCTACTGGTTCCCCTTGATCCACCCTGCTCGTTACATCCTCAAAGAACTCTAGTAAATTTGTCAAACACAATTTCCCTTTCATAAAACCATGTTGACTGTGATTATATTATGATTTTCTAAATGTCCTGCTGTTACTTCCTGAATAATGGATTCCAGCTTTTTCCCAATGACAGATATTAGGCTAACTGGCCTATAGTTTCCTGCTTTCTGTCTCCCTCCTTTCTTGAATTGGGATAGAAACATAGAAACATAGAAACATAGAAAATAGGTGCAGGAGTAGGCCATTCGGCCCTTCTAGCCTGCACCGCCATTCAATGAGTTCATGGCTGAACATGCAACTTCAGTACCCCATTCCTGCTTCATCCCCCTAGTAGTAAGGACTTCATCTAACTCCTTTTTGAATATATTTAGTGAATTGGCCTCAACAACTTTCTGTGGTAGAGAATTCCACAGGTTCATCACTCTCTGGGTGAAGAAGTTTCTCCTCATCTCGGTCCTAAATGGCTTACCCCTTAACCTTAGACTGTGTCCCTGGTTCTGGACTTCCCCAACATTGGGAACATTCTTCCTGCATCTAACCTGTCTAAACCCATCAGAATTTTAAACGTTTCTATGAGGTCCCCTCTCATTCTTCTGAACTCCAGTGAATACAAGCCCAGTTGATCCAGTCTTTCTTGATAGGTCAGTCCCGCCATCCCGGGAATCAGTCTGGTGAACCTTCGCTGCACTCCCTCAATAGCAAGAATGTCCTTCCTCAAGTTAGGAGACCAAAACTGTACACAATACTCCAGGTGTGGCCTCACAAGGCCCTGTACAACTGTAGCAACACCTCCCTGCCCCTGTACTCAAATCCCCTCGCTATGAAGGCCAACATGCCATTTGCTTTCTTAACCGCCTGCTGTACCTGCATGCCAACCTTCAATGACTGATGTACCATGGCACTCAGGTCTCGTTGCACCTCCCCTTTTCCTAATCTGTCACCATTCAGATAATAGTCTGTCTCTCTGTTTTTACCACCAAAGTGGATAACCTCACATTTATCCACATTATACTTCATCTGTCATGCATTTGCCCACTCACCTAACCTATCCAAGTCGCTCTGCAGCCTCATAGCATCCTCCTCGCAGCTCACACTGCCACCCAACTTAGTGTCATCCGCAAATTTGGAGATACTACATTTAATCCCCTCGTCTAAATCATTAATGTACAGTGTAAACAGCTGGGGCCCCAGCACAGAACCTTGCGGTACCCCACTAGTCACTGCCTGCCATTCTGAAAAGTACCCATTTACTCCTACTCTTTGCTTCCTGTCTGACAACCAGTTCTCAAATCCACGTCAGCACACTACCCCAATTCCATGTGCTTTAACTTTGCACATTAATCTCTTGTGTGGGACCTTGTCAAAAGCCTTCTGAAAGTCCAAATACACCACATCAACTGGTTCTCCCTTGTCCACTCTACTGGAAACATCCTCAAAAAATTCCAGAAGATTTGTCAAGCATGATTTCCCTTTCACAAATCCATGCTGACTTGGACCTATCATGTCACCTCTTTCCAAATGCACTGCTATGACATCCTTAATAATTGATTCCATCATTTTACCCACTACCGATGTCAGGCTGACTGGTCTATAATTCCCTGTTTTCTCTCTCCCTCCTTTTTTAAAAAGTGGGGTTACATTGGCTACCCTCCACTCCATAGGAACTGATCCAGAGTCAATGGAATGTTGGAAAATGACTGTCAATGCATCCGCTATTTCCAAGGCCACCTCCTTAAGTACTCTGGGATGCAGTCCATCAGGCCCTGGGGATTTATCGGCCTTCAATCCCATCAATTTCCCCAACACAATTTCCCAACTAATAAGGATTTCCCTCAGTTATTCCTCCTTACTAGACCCTCTGACCCCTTTTATATCCGGAAGGTTGTTTGTGTCCTCCTTAGTGAATACCGAACCAAAGTACTTGTTCAATTGGTCCGCCATTTCTTTGTTCCCCGTTATGACTTCCCCTGATTCTGACTGCAGGGGACCTACATTTGTCTTTACTAACCTTTTTCTCTTTACATATCTATAGAAACTTTTGCAATCCGTCTTAATGTTCCCTGCAAGCTTCTTCTCGTACTCCATTTTCCCTGCCCTAATCAAACCCTTTGTCCTCCTCTGCTGAGTTCTAAATTTCTCCCAGTCCCCGGGTTCGCTACTATTTCTGGCCAATTTGTATGCCACTCCCTTGGCTTTAATACTATCCCTGATTTCCCTTGATAGCCACGGTTGAGCCACCTTCCCTTTTTTATTTTTACGCCAGACAGGAATGTACAATTGTTATAGTTCATCCATGCGGTCTCTAAATGTCTGCCATTGCCCATCCACAGTCAACCCCTTAAGTATCATTCGCCAATCTATCCTAGCCAATTCACGCCTCATACCTTCAAGGTTACCCTTCTTTAAGTTCTGGACCATGGTCTCTAAATTAACTGTTTCATTCTCCATCCTAATGCAGAATTCCACCATATTATGGTCACTCTTCCCCAAGGGGCCTCACACAACGAGATTGCTAATTAATCCTCTCTCATTACACAACACCCAGTCTAAGATGGCCTCCCCCCTAGTTGGTTCCTCGACATATTGGTCTAGAAAACCATCCCTTATGCACTCCAGGAAATCTTCCTCCACCGTATTGCTTCCAGTTTGGCTAGCCCAATCTATGTGCATATTAAAGTCACCCGTTATAACTGCTGCACCTTTATTGCATGCACCCCTAATTTCCTGTTTGATGCCCTCCCCAACATCACTACTACTGTTTGGAGGTCTGTACACAACTCCCACTAACGTTTTTTGCCCTTTGGTGTTCTGCAGCTCTACCCATATAGATTCCACATCATCCAAGCTAATGTCCTTCCTAACTATTGCATTAATCTCCTCCTTAACCAGCAATGCTACCCCACCTCCTTTTCCTTTTATTCTATCCTTCCTGAATGTTGAATACCCCTGGATGTTGAGTTCCCAGCCCTGATCATCCTGGAGCCACGTCTCTGTAATTCCAATCACATCATATTTGTTAACATCTATTTGCACAGTTAATTCATCCACCTTATTACGGATACTCCTTGCATTAAGACACAAAGCCTTCAGGCTTGTTTTTTTAACACCCTTTGTCCTTTTAGAATTTTGCTGTACAGTGGCCCTTTTTGTTCTTTGCCTTGGGTTTCTCTGCCCTCCACTTTTCCTCATCTCCTTTCTGTCTTTTGCTTTTGTCTCCTTTTTGTTTCCCTCTGTCTCCCTGCATTGGTTCTCATCCCCCTGCCATATTAGTTTAACTCCTCCCCAACAGCACTAGCAAACACTCCCCCTAGGACATTGGTTCCGGTCCTGCCCAGGTGCAGACCATCCAGTTTGTACTGGTCCCACCTCCCCCAGAACCGGTTCCAATGCCCCAGGAATTTAAATCCCTCCCTGCTGCACCACTGCTCAAGCCACGTATTCATCTGCACTATTCTGCGATTCCTACTCTGACTAGCACGTGGCACTGGTAGCAATCTCGAGATTACTACTTTTGAGTAGTTACATTTGCAGTTTTTCAATCCACTCGGACCTTTCCAGAATCTAGGGAATTTTGGAAGATTACAACCAATGCATCCACTATCTCTATAGCCACTTCTTTTAAGACTCTAGAATGCAGGCCATCAGGTCCAGGGGACTTGTCAGCCTTTAGTTTGCCGAGTACTTTTTCTCTAATGACAGTGATTGTTTTAAGTTTCTCCCTCCCCTTTGTCCCTTGATTATCTACAATTATTGGGATGCTTTTAGTGCCTTCTACCAGCCATGTCATCCTGTATACATGGGCTGCGTCTTAACAGAGCCACTGGTGAGGCTCAGCACTGGGAGGCCCTGCCTCCACTCGGTTTGTGCTATTTGCCTTATAAGGGGGAAGCAGATTTTCTACCCCTCACAAGACAGATTAGAAACTTCACTGTTTTCCGTGGTTCCGCTGATCTCCTTTTGGAGTTGTGGTGAGAGACTGACGGAATCCTCACAAAATCTTTGAACCTGCATAATTTCCAGTTCAAGATGTCTTGTGATTCAGATGGGAAGGGCAAGAATATATCAGTTCCTGTAACAACTTGGAACAGAAATCAAAGCAGAAAATAGTGCAAATAAACCAGCATCTGGAAAAAGACAGGTTAACATTTCGGGTGAAGATCCCTCATTGGACTGCTTGGACCAAAGTTCTCCACTCAAAATGTTACCTGTCTTGTCTTTTTTTTCAGGTACTGACCGATCTTCTCTATATTTCCAGGATTTCACTTTTATATTTTGGATTTTTTTTTTGCTTCAACATCTGAGCACAGTCTATATTGTTACTGGTAGCAACAGAACAGGATTCTATTAGTTTAGTCAGCTCACACTTCAAATAGAAAATTCCATTTGAAGATTGCACTGTTTAAACATGTTAAATACGGTACACAGAGCAATCAAAAGGATCACCGTGGATTTGCAGGTCATCTTGCTTAAATAAACATTCTGTTTGCAGTCAGAAAATTACTTACTTTTTAAAAAAAATCTAATTAAAATTATTAATTTTACATAATATATAAAATTAGAATTAATCAACTTTTTGTTGACATAATAAAAGAGACCATAACAAAGGTAACGAATGAAATAAAATGAATATGTACAACTCATGCAGTTGTCCTCTCAATGTACTGTGGCTTGTTGAGGGGTAAAATGTCACCCCCCATCTTGTCCTACAGGAAGTACATCTTCTCTACTGAATCATGCAATTAGCTTGGTTTCAGAACTAAGATTGTTTGCTCATCTTCCAAATGAAGAGATACTGTGCGAGGGGCTGTAACAGAGGAAGGAGCTACATGTGTTTTTTTTAAACATCCTAAACAGATATTTTTGCTGGAACTGACTTTAGTCACCAAAGACAAGCAGAATGCTAATACAAAAATGGTATTCGTTGAACATCTTTAGAAATGATAATCTGTAAAACCATAATGCTGAAAGCATTACATTAGTTTTAAATGTGCAATTTGATAGTTTCCTGAAATGTAATATTTCCACCATTGGAGCTTCAGGAATTCAATACAAATATCAACTTCCTTAGAAAACGCCGAAGTCAGGGCACATGTATGGGATCCCAATAGAGTTACAATTTTTCAAAGTCATGCTGATGGCCCCAGGGAAACAATTCTTGACAAATGAAAAGGAAAAAGATAACCCATTAGACAATGCTCGGTCAGGAAAGGAAATAAGATCGTTAAGAATGTTGCAGTTAGTGACATACAAGTACATGACAAATTAGATTTTTGTTTTAAATGAACATGCTGTTTGGCTGTTTCAGTGTTACCCAAAATTAAAGATGAATACAATAAATGTAATCAACCTGCATCAATGGTCACAATTTGTCTTATAAAATGATGATGTGCCTGACTTACACCAAGAGGAACATTGTGTCGCTATGTTGTTGCCCATGCTTTCCAAAAACATTAATGAAATATACTGAACTACAATTTTATTCATTCATAATAGAATGTGCTGATTCTCATCTCTGATAGACACATGAATATATGAAAAAGGAAATAGAAATGTCCTTATTAGAAATAGACATAGAAAATATTAAAGCTTCATTAGATTCACTTGTCTTATCTACATAATGGCCCTAAAATTGCAGCCTCTTCAGGTGCATACGATGTGCGTACGTGCCCGAAGAGGCCCCGCAAGTTCTGGGTTTAGGCGCGTGAAACGCATGCGCCTGAACCCGGCATTTGTGATCTGCCAAAATGTCTTGACAGATCGCATGCATCCCCAGAGAAGGGTCTTCGCAGGCGCATGGCCTGCTTTTACCAGCATAAGAGTTTTAATAGATAGATAAAATAAATATTATTACTTATTTTTATATTAAAAACCCTGTCTATGAAGATAAGTTTATTTTTAACACTATACACTATTAAAAAAAAATTATTTCAAAATTAATTTTTTCTCAAACATTTAATTTAGTGCAATTTCTATTAATTTTTTTTAAAGTAAAGTGTTTTTTTATTTATGTTGGTGTTTTAGTTGATTTTAAGTGTATTCTCATTGATAGCAATGAGAGCCCAGTAGTTCCCATTACTATGAATGAGAATACTACGTTGTGATTGGTGGGCCAGACCCACATGATCCCAGGATGCGCATACATTCCTGGAATACGTGGGCCTCTGTGCATCAAGGCCTCGGAGCGCAAGTGTTCGTTCCTCCGGGACCACCAGGTACTGTCGTAAAGAACATTTTGGTCAGAGGCATTCACCTGCGGTAAGCCTCCGACCGCAATTTAAGGCCCAATATTGGCTATAAGTTCCTGCTAGATAAATACTTTTTGTCTAGACTATGTATTTTAGTACATTAACATATTACACACAGTCAATCACTGTTAGCATCAAAGGCTACACATATTGCAGTGCGATCTTTTCAACCAAAATTAAGCTAGCCAAACATGATAACGCGATGTAGCAGTTTCGTACAGTCACCAGGAAGAGACCGTCCACCTGCTCTGAGTATGGGAAGGGATTCATTCGGTCATCCAGCCTGCTGACACACCAGCGAGTTCACACCAGGGAGCAGCTGTTCACCTGCTCAGTGTGTCGGAAGGGATTCACTCAGTCACCCAATCTGCTGAGACACCAGCGAGTTCACAGTGACTGCAGGGGTTGGATTCTGCTGTTATTGCTGCTGTTATTCACATCCCTACTGAATCGTGTTCACTGTTAGTTGCCGTTTGTTTCTGTTGATGTTAATAACCCTTCAATTAGGCTGGAGTTTAATATTTTGATATTTCAAATAACAGTGTGTCGATATTTGATGTCTCCAAGATAAGAGGAGATTAATTGATGGCCTGTTACTGACTGCTCGTGGCCCAGGAGCATCGTGATCAGGGCCCAGAAGAGGCAAGGACCTAGGGGCAGCGCGGGCCAGCCCACACTGCGATCTATGGATAGTAGGAGTATGTGTGCGCATTAGGTCCATGCAGCAGAGCTTGGTCTTCAGTCGTCTTGGTTAACCCTTGCAACTGGATCAAGACCTAGCTCTGTCAAGCCTGTGTGGTGGCTGGTGTGCAACGGCCACCACACGTTAAAAGAATCCATGCACAGACATCTTCCACCCTTCAATATGTAGTTCAGGACTGAGAATGTCAGGTCCCTCATTGAACTCATCCCTTTTTGATGTGGAAGTGGGTTATCCTCGATACGAGGGACTGCCTAATACTAATACGGTCACCATCATTATGAGGCTCTCTGTTACTTTGCTATTCCAACTACATCTTGGTCCCCAAAATGTTCATATTATATTTTATTATTTTTTTGTCTAAATTTGAAAGCAGTTTTCTTTCTCCTATTTAGATCCACTTCCATCATTACCAGAATGTCAACATTATCTCTGAAATTCTTTTGGAGTTTCGGAAAACAGAAGAAACAGAGAGAATACAGACAACGGGAACTTAAAGAAAACTTAGAGTCTCTGTACTGAATACAATATGTAATATATCTGCAGTTCCTGACTAGATGCCAGGCAAATGACCTATTCCCAGATCTTTATTCGTTTAAAAATGCCTAACATACTTCTGTTGCAGGATCTACTCAAAGGTTTTGTCAGCTTAAAGACTGTTTCTTGGGTTCTTGAGACCTTCATTTGAAACAAAGTTCACTGGGGATGGGAACTATTTCCCTGTTTTAAGGTCCATTTTTGCAGAAGCAGCCACTGAGTACTCTCACATAATAAAATCTCTGCATCTTCAAATAATAACAGCCTTGGGATGCTTTGAGTGTTTCCTTTCTATTGCAACTGTGGAACATAATAAAAGATGATTATTGTGCATTAAAGCAATAAATTATAAACCCACAAATTTCCTCATCTACAAAGTAATATTTTTGGATTTGTTATCAAACTGAAAGTTTGGATGTTCTACATGAGCAGGCGGTGCAAATGCAGCTTTTTTTTCAGGCATATCAGATGGCAGGAACATCCGGAGTTACAGATTGCAAGTGAATGTATCTTCAAACAAGCAAATGTTCTTCACAATTACAGTTATTGGGGTGCCACTTGAACAGGCATAAGACTGTTTAAAAATGCAAATTGGGATCCTATGCAAGTTGAAATTCTGGTACAAATAGGTAGAACCCATGCGTGTTCCACCCAGTTTGCCAAAACATTAAATAGGCTTACCAGCAGTTCTTAAAGGGATCACTGGAGCCTGCTCAAAAAAGGCCGAAGAAAGTTTTAATTTTTATTTTAATGGACCCAGGAGAAGTAAGGGTGACTCTCCTGGGCTTACAAAAGAATTCCAACCTGCTGCCGGCATCTTTGCAGCCCGCCCCCAGACCTGCCCTCTAAGACTGGGGAGCTGCAGTGAAGCACCTATTTCATACCTGCAGCTCATTGGCAGTTAAATCAAGGCCAAAGCTGAATTTGGCTCAGGCCTGAGGCCTGTACAGAGCCATTATTCCACCAACGTTGTGC
Organism: Pristiophorus japonicus; assembly: GCF_044704955.1. Classification (NCBI taxonomy): domain Eukaryota; kingdom Metazoa; phylum Chordata; class Chondrichthyes; family Pristiophoridae; genus Pristiophorus; species Pristiophorus japonicus. The sequence continues at coordinate 47,364,601 of NC_091989.1, forward strand.
CCATTTTGGGCGCGTCAAATTTCTTGGCCATGCAGTTGGATCAACTGATGTTGTATATGATCTTAATCTCATCTGAGACAGCTTCAAAGATGTTGACAGTTGTTGAAGTGTTGACCAAAACCTAGACTGAACTTATTCAATGGTATGAGTCTAGTAATGAGTGTGCAGTGCTAAAGTTTCTCATCCCATTGCTGTGGTCATTGGTGAAATTGAATTTATTTATGCTCTGTGGAGCTGACTATATTTTACAATTGTAATAGATTTGGTCTGTGCTCCAGAATATGTGGAACTAACTCTTTAAATATCCATTGAAACTGCTAGCCAGCCTAAGGATTATTGTTAAATTTTAGGTTATTCTTCAATAGATAATCTGAAAATATGGCTTTGCTTTTGTAACCTGCCTCCTCCCCCCGCCAGCCCCCACCCCACCCCACCCCGCACACCCGCGCACACAAAAAGTTGCAATTTTTTAAAGCATAACATTAATTCTGGTTAGATTAACATACATAAAATGACTTTGTTTATTATCTTGGGCACGTTACTGAAAGCCTACCTAGCTACCTAGATATTGGAATGAAGATGCTCTCAAACACAGAGAATTGGGAATCAAATACAAGAGTGATCTGTAGTGTTGATGCCAAACAAATGAGAGGAAGAAGGATAAAAAAGACCCAAGAACATAGCAATAATCACCAGCAAAAAAGCAGCCAACGTGAATTTAGAAGATGATCATCCTGGCTCCTTGACTTTTTTGAGGAAATGAGATTTCAAGTGGATTATAGAAATCCTTGTGATGTGGTTTACCTTGAATTCCAAATGCATTTGACATAGTTCTGCATGAAAGGCTACTATTTAACTTTAAAGTGGTTGAGATTCATGGATAAGAAATTACCTCAAGGGTAGGAAACAGCAGGTACCAGTTAGGGGAGTTCTGTCTGGATCCGAGACAAGCTAATTGCGGTGCTCCAGGGATTGTTGTTAGCACAGATACTCTTTCCAATTGGCATTAACAACTTGGGGTTTGAAGTACAATGCAAACTGGTCAATTTTGGTGAACATGCCAAACTAGAAGGGGCAGTTGAATCAGAAGAAGCAACTCAGACCTACACAATAGATAAGCGGGCAGATAAAATTTATCGTGGACAAATTAAAATACTGCACTTAGGAAGAATAAAAATGAACCCAAGTATTCCATGAATGATGTTGAAATAGCTAAAGATGAAGTTGTAAGGAATCTAGGATTTCTAGTTCTTTCAATACACAATAGGGCCATCTTTCCTGTCTCCCCTGTGCCTGGACACCAGGCAGTCAGAGTGTACCCAAAGACCTGCAGTGACTTGAACCTGCCTGTATCTCTGGGTTCAGCTCACTATCCAACCTGACTTGTCCCTGGCGCAGGCCTACCCTCTGATAGGTCCTTGCACCTGGAAATTGGGAGCAGAAATGTTGTAGCAGATTTAAGAGGCCTGCAGCAACAGGAATGGCTGCTGACATCGAGACCTTCTGGTTGCCGTTCAAAATTCTGTCCCTGAAAGCAAAAAAGAGACTTGCCTGGAGTCCTCTGTCATTTTACTGCATGTGCCGCTCCGATCCTTCGATGATAAAGCCTACTTCTTCTGTGCATCTGGCAAAATGAGAGTCCATTTGTGGAAATCCTTGTGACATGGTGTAGTTTGAATTCCACAAAACATTTGTAGTAAGCGTCAATGTATAAGCTAAGAACTTTTTAAAATGAGCAGCCCAGGGAGCTTGAAATTCCTAGTTCCTGTCACACTTGAAGAATTAAGTCAACCTGACATTTTCAGTGTTGAATTCCCTTGTATTCCACATACACTAAGTTCCTGGCTGAAAATACACTGGAACACAACCAAGCCTTCTGCTGCCTTAGTTCAGCAATGTCTTCTCTGACTGTTGTGCTTGCATTGATTACTAATACTTTAAATAGCAACAGTGGGAGAACAGAGGAAGGAGAAAACAAGCTTATCCTGTTCAGAGGATTTTCAGGCAAGAATTAACGAGTTGGCATTGGCAGAGTAGAGTATGTACAGGTATTAGGTTAATCTCTACAGAGATATTCTGACTAACATCTGTCACTGGTTAAATATTGACCTGAAATCACCTCTGCTAATCATCAGCCCTTTTCTATAGCTGTGAAAATAACTACACCTATAAATTTCTACACCATAGGCTCTTTCAAAGCACCTAGGAATGTTTACACCAACACATTAACGTAGCAGTGCTTTTACACTGTTGTAGAGCTTTCACAGGTTCTGGGTGTGGTTAAATGTTCCCATACTGAAACTCCATGACATGGGACATGCGTTTTCTTTAGTAGATGTCTTCGTAAGAAACAACAGTGGTAAGCAGAACTGCATTGCAAGTTTGATTGCAATAATTGTTCGAAGCACAGAACGACTTACATAAATGATACTGAGGTAAGAATAGGCACATCATAACCCTCCCTTATCTTAGTGCATATTCCAGCGACCCTGGTTTAACAAGTAATGGTTAAATCTGCATGTAGAAATAGGATGTTTTACTACATTAAAGGCACTATATAATTGCAAGTTGTTGAGAAACTAAAGTGGCTAAAAATAACCATTTATGCTGTTAATTCAGGGTTTCTATCAATCTTCTACCAAAGTTACAGCAGATGATTGGAAGAAACACTGTGAAAATTTTACTCCAGCGCATTTACCTTTTGAGCTGTTGGTGGAACTTTCAGAATCAATTTTAATCCAAATATTCTGCACAGAACATTGCTTCTGAAGCATCTATGAAGCTGAACATATCATTCTTCCAACTCTATCCTTGTGTATAAAATTTTTACATGCAGATTTAACCATTACTTGTTAAACCAGGGTCGCTGGAATATGCACTAAGGTAAGGGAGGGTTATGACGTGCCTATTCTTACCTCAGTATCATTTATGTAAGTCGTTCTGTGCTTCGAACAATTATTGCAATCAAACTTGCAATGCAGTTCTGCTTACCACTGTTGTCTCTTGCAGCACTTTCTTACTAAGACATCTACTAAAGAAAACGCATGTCCCGTGTCATGGAGTTTCAGTATGCGAACATTTAACCTTAAAATTTCTCCAGCGATTCCACCAAACTTCCACCAATGCTACGGCAGTAAATCCGGAGAACCCCTGCAGAAATTCCAGGCAATTGGTGTGTCACTGAACCATATAAACTGGGAAGGAACCAGGTTCAAATCCTAGTCTGTGATGAGTTAGCTATTCTCAACCAGGCAACAAAGACGCTTCCATTGAACTTAGGCAGGGAAAGGGGGAAATATTGGGCAAGGCTTCCATTCCTGGAAGCTCTCCCAGCAGATTGGAAACTATATAAAGCAACAAAGGGATACAAAGAAAGTAAGAATGGAACATTGGCATTTATCGCAAGAGGATTGGAATTCCAAAGTGAAGAGGTGATGCTTCATTTGTACAGAACTTTGGTCAGACCCCATCTGGAATATTGTGTTCAGTTTGGGGAACCGAGAATAAGAATAGGAGAGAGAGGATGAACACATGGCTGGAAAGTTGGTTGAGGGAGGGCTTTAAATTTTTGAGGCATTAGGAGATGGGACCTATACAAACTGGACGGGTTGCACCTCAACAGTGCCGGGACCAATATCCTCGCGGGGAGTTTTGCTTGTGCTGTTGGGGAGAGTTTAAATTAGCTTGGCAGGGGGATGGGAACCCGAGAACGAATTCAAAGGAAGGAAGTAAAGCAGAAATTGGACAGCAAGAATCTAGAAAGCGAATCTGTAAGACAGAGGAAACTGGGCTTAGTACGTAGTAAGCAAGGAGGTCTTCCTGTGCTGAATGGTATATACTTTAATGCAAGGAATATAGCGAAAAAGGCAGATGAGCTAAGAGCACAGGTAGACATTATAGCCATTACAAAAACATGGCTGAAAGAGGGGCTGGTTTGGCAGATCAATATTCCTGGCTAGAGGATTTTGAGACAAAATAGAGAGGGGGCTAAGAAAGGAGGGAGTTTGCGGTACCAATTAAAGAAACTATTACAGCAGTGAGCAGGGATGATATGTTAGAGGGATCATCAAATGAGGCCATATGGGTCGAATTGAAAAATAAAAAATGGGCGATCACACTGCTGGGCATGTATTATAGACCCCCAAACAGTGGGATGGAGATAGAGGAGCAAATATGTAGGCTGTGAAGTCTAAAAAACATAGGGTAATAATAGCAGGGGATTTTAACTATCCAAATATCGATTGGGACAAATTTAGTGTGAAGGGTATAGAGGGTGCAGAATTTTTGAAATGCATTCAAGAGAATTTTTTTAGTCAGTATGTAGCAAGCCCAACACGAGAGGGGGCAATCTTGGATTTAATTTTGGGGAATGAAGCTGGGCATGTTGAAAGGGTATTAGTGGGGGAGCACTTGGGTGCCAGTGACCATAATTCAGTCAGATTCAAGTTGGCTATGGATAAGGACAAGAATAGGCCTAGAATAAAAGTTCCGAATTGGGGAAAAGCTAATTTTGCTAAGTTAAGGAGTGATTTGGCTATAGTAGACTGGAAACAGCTACTTGTGGGTAAATCAGTGTCGGAACAGTGGGAGGTATTAAAGGAGGAGATCCGGAAGGCTCAGGCCAAACATGTGCCCTTAAAGAAAAAGGCTGGGAAGAATAATTCTAGAGCCCCCTGGATGTCTAGTGACTTACAGGGGAGGATTAAGAAAAAAAGGGATGCTTATGTCATATACCAATGGCTAAATACTTTAGAATCTTTAGAGGAATATAGAAAGTTAAGAGGCAAAATTAAAAAGGATATTAGGAATGCTAAGAGAGAGCATGAAAAATTCTTGGCCAGTAAAATTAAGGAAAACCCTAAGATGTTCTATAAATATATTAAGAGTAAGAGGGTAACTAAGGAAAGGGTAGGGCCTATCAGAGACCATGAGGGTAATCTTTGTGTGGAGGCAGAAGGGTTCTTAACGAATACTTTGCATCTGTTTTCACAAAGGAAAGGGGTAATGCAGATACTGCTATCGAGGAGGAGTGTGATATTCTGGATGAAATAAATATAGTGAGAGAGGAAGTATTAAGAGGTTTAGCAGCTTTGAAAGTAGATAAGTCCCCAGGCCCAGATGAAATGCATCCCAGGCTGTTGAGCGAAGTAAAAGAGGAAATAGCAGAGGCCTTGACCATCATTTTCCAGTCCTCTTTGGATCTGGGTATGGTGCCGGAGGATTGGAGGACTGCTAATGTAGTATCCTTGTTTAAGAAGGGAAAAAGGGATAGGCCGAGTAATTACAGGCCTGTCAGCCTAACCCCAGTAGTGGGAAAATTATTGGAAAAAATCCTGAAAGACAGGATAAATCTGCATTTGGAAAGGCAAGGATTAATTAGGGACAGTCAGCACGGATTTGTTAAGGGAAGATCATGTTTGACTAACCTGATTGAATTTTTTGAGGAGGTAACCAAGAGGGTCGATGAGAGTAGTGCGTACGATGTAGTATATATGGACTTTAGCAAGGCTTTTGATAAGGTCCCACATGGTAGACTGGTCATGAAGGTTAAAGCCCATGGGATACAGGGCAAAGTGGCAAGTTGGATCCAAAATTGGCTTGGAGGTCGGAAGCAAAGGGCAATGATTGATGGATGTTTTTGTGACTGGAAGGATGTTTCCAGTGGGGTTTCGCAGGGCTCAGTTGTGGGTCCCTTGCTTCTTGTGGTATATATCAACGATTTAGATTTGAATATAGGGAGTATGATTAAGAAGTTTGCAGATGACACTAAAATTGGCGTGTGGTTGATAATGAAGAGGACAGTCATGGACTGCAGGAGGATATCAATCTACTGGCCAGGTGGGCAGAGCAGTGGCAAATGGAATTTAATTCAGAGAAGTGTGAGGTGATGCACTTTGGGAGGGGTAATAAGGAAAGGGTATACATATTAAGCGGTAGGCCACTTAATAGTGTAGATGAACAAAGAGACCTTGGAGTGCTTGTCCACAGATCCCTGTTAGTAGCAGGCCAGGTGGATAAGGTGGTTAAGAAGGCATGCGGAATGTTTGCCTTTATTGGTCGAGGCATAAAATATAAAAGCAGGGAGGTTATGCTTAAATTGTATAATACTTTGATTAGACCACAGCTGGAGTACTGCTGCAGTTCTGGTTGCCGTATTATAGGAAGGACATGATTGCACTGGAGAGGGTGCAGAGGAGATTTACTAGGATGTTGTCTGGAATGGAGAATCTTAGTTATGAGGACACATTGGATAGGCTGGGTTTGTTCTCATTGGATCAGAGGAGGTTGAGAGGAGATCTAATTGAGGAGTACAAAATATTGAGTGGCCTGGACATAGTGGATAGTAAGGGTTGATTTCCTTTGGTGGAGGGGTCTATTACGAGGGGGCATCGTTTTAAGGATGTTGGTGGAAGGTTTAGAGGGGATTTGAGGGGGGGGCTTCTTTACACAGAGGGTTGTGGGGATCAGGAACTCGCTGCCTGGAAGAATGGTGAATGCAGAAACCTTCACCACTTTTAAGAGATGGTTGGATGGGCACTTAAAGTGCAGTAACCTGCGGAGTTACGGACCTAGAGCTGGTAATTGGGATTAGACTGGATGGCCTTTTGTTGGATAGTGCAGATATAATAATAAGTACTGCAGGGAATAGAATATGGCCAGGGTGATCTCCTGGACTAGTTTTGATCGCCTGGATGGGTCAGAGAGGAATTTTCCCAGATTTTTTTCTCCCTAAATTGGCTTGGGTTTTTATCTGGTTTTTGCCTCTCCCAGGAGATCACATGGCTCCAGTTGGGGTGGAGTGTGGAATGTTTTCAGAAGAAGGGGTGTCGCAGTTGTGTGAGGCGGACTGGTTGGACTGGGTGCTCTTTGGGCTAGACTTTCCACTAAGTGACTAAGGCCCAAAAAAATGGGTCTTATTCCAGCGATGTGTGATGTATCGCCCTTGCTGATCGCAGGCATAAGGCCCATTTATTTTTGTGATTTTCCTCTCGGCCTTACCCCAGCGATGTCAAATGGGTGATTTGATTTCTCAGCGATCTCACGATCGCCCACAAAAAAAGGAAGTCAAATGGAAGTCCAAAAAAAAGCTTCCCTAGCAACGCTATTGTGCGCATGTGTGGAATGTTTTTTTGGTTCGATTTTTTTTTGCCGCCTTTGGAGAGTTCATGGGTCATCGCACATGCTCAGAAAGACAGGGAGGGTAAGAGAGAGTGGGAGAGAGAGAAGAAGAGAAGGAGAGAGGCATCGAGGAAGCAGTGAGGAAGTAGTTGCTATTTTGCTCATTTGCTTTAACAATCAACAATGGAAACACCAAAAACAATGGAGGTGGAGAGGCAAAGGGCAAAAGCCTTTAGAGAGGAGGCCAACGAGGCCCTTGTAAATGTCGTTTCTACAAGGTGGGAGGACTTGACACAGGGTGGCCATGGGAAACCTCCACCCCATGTCTATAGACGGATCTGGCTGGAGATTGCCGATGTCGTCACATCGGCATCAAATGAGGTGCGGACGGCTGACCAGTGCTGCAAGAGATGGAACAGCCTGCTGGCAGCTGCCAGAGTAAGTAGTCTTGAAAACATATTTAAAAGTCATATTTAAAATCACACATATGTATTATTTACTTCATGTTGATAAATTATGTATTATTTACTTGATGTTTACAAATTGCAAACAAAATCCTTAATATTATTTATTTATGTGAAGTAATAACATTAATTTAAACACTACATTAAATTAAAAATAAAATTACATTAACAATTACATTTATTCACCCGAATACTAAGTTGCATGTTATAATATTTAAAATTATTCATATGCAGCTATCAGAATAAGTTGCATTTTAATATTTAAAAGATATTTAAAAGTCATATTTAAAATCATACATATGTATTATTTACTTGCTGTTTATAATTAGAATAATATTAAAAATTATTCATATGCACTAAGATGTTATGTAATAATTGAACATTTAAATCAGTCTTCAATGTTTATTGTCAAGTACAGTAGCTTATGCCGTGCAATGTTAAATTATCATTACAGAAAAAGATCAGTATGAACCGCGCAGAGCAAAGGAGGATGAGTGGCGGCTCCGCGACAATGCACACACTTAATTCGTATGAGGAGCTTGCGGTGGCCTTGGTGGGGCCTGAAAGCTGTTCGGTCATGACTCGTGGCGTGGCCGATCCCACCCTTGAGTCTGGTGAGTAATGGGAAATGTGCAAAGTATCAAACATTACTAAATACATACGAAAAATATCGTAGTTACACATTTAATTCAATAATTTAGATGTAGTCTGATCTACGAATGAGGCCATGTTAACCCTGATGAACCCTTGTGCAAATGTGGTTTTGCAAAGTATTGCAATGTTTTGGGTTATTGAAATATTGATATTGAAATATTGAAATATATTGATATGTATTGTTATGAGTTGTTTAGAAATTTCATTCATCTTTCTAAGTTCAAGTGTCCGTTGAGCAGTGCTCGGTAGCAGAGACATCTCAAAATGTGATAGACCCCTCAAGCAGCTCGCAGGGGGTTGAGACGGCGGAGGACGAGGAGGAGGAGCAGGAGGAGGAGGATGAGATTTTTTTTGTGGGTGGGGAACAACCTGCGGCCATCTCGATTGAGATGGAAGAAGCACCGGGACCAAGCGGTGTGCAGGTGGTGACGCCAAGGCGCGTCATTTTGCAAATGCCGACCTCCACGGAGCGTGGCAAGCAATCGCCTACCATGGAGGACCAGACAGAGAGCCTGGCGAACTGGAGCCAGTTCTCCGTGAACTGGAGCCAGTTTCCAGCATCTTGGAGTGAGTTCTGCACGAACTTCTCCAATTGGTCTTCCAAGCAAGCACAGACTGCAATGGAGATCTTGGAGGCCATTCGGCAGCAGACAGCCGCAACCAATGCCCTACGGCATGCGTTTCTAGCTGGACACGGTATTGCACTCCAAGGTGTCGTGTCTGCTCGCAGTGAGACCCCGAGCACGCAAGCGAGTACGGAGGACACAGTTCCTCCTAACTCAGAAGTGGAGCTTCAGGCTTCCGCTTCCGCTCCATCACCTCCACCCCGGCAGGAAGTCTTGCCATCCCACTCTGCATGACGTCTTGGTGTCAGTCTGCATAGACCAAAACGGGCGGGTGGGGTACGAACACGGGATGGGACTGGACCTGGAGGGAAACCTGGCCACAGGTAGGGAGGAGAGCGTTTTTTCACAAAGTTTCTTCACTTGTTCAATTGTTCTTGTTCCTGTTTTGTTACTTTTGTTAGTTGTTAAAGGTTAATTGTAAATTGTTAATTGCTAACTGTTAAGATTTTTGTGTATTTGAGGGAAAGGTGAGTTGGTGCGGGGGGCGGGGGGTGTGGGGTTGGAGGGATAGATTTTCAATTTTTATTTTCATTTTTGTTAATAAAAAAAAATTTCTTTAATTTAATAAATTGTGTGTGTCTTCTCTCAGTTACATTAGTTATCAACTATACAGATGTTATTCCATATTTGTTTATTCTTTTAATATACGAGTACTTTAGTAACACTTCAGTAACACTAAACTTTATAAAATAAGCATAAATTCTGATGATAGGCCATTGCAGGCAAGACCTAAAGGACACCCCAAGCAATTGAAATTATTGATTAACCCTAACTGTAAATCAACATCTGAAATGTCCACGTTTAGCGAGTGGAACCCCTTTCTGTTACGAACGACCTCCACGTTATTTCAGGGTGCTTTGAGGGCAATGTGCGTACAGTATATTGCTCCCTGCACCTTGGGGAAGTCTGCTATTCTATGGAAACCTAAAAGTACGCACAGTCTGTGCCTCCCTGGTCATTGCGAAGCTTATGAAGTCCCTCCATGACCGTAAAGAGCTTCAATCACCTGTCAAATGCTGCTGTGTGTAGCGTGCAAATGTGTGATTTTAATAATCTCTCAACAATATCTAATCACTGTACTCTGCATTGACTGTATATCAGTCAGTTTGATAGGACCCAACAATAACAGTAACTTCACTATGTAAAAGCTATTTAATAAATTCAATATAATAAATTCTATTATATAAAACCTATTTACTAAAAATAATGTAATAATACCTATTTATATTCCCTGTCCCAATATTCTGAGTACAACTAGCTCTCTAATTAAATCACAACTAATCCTCCACCCTTCCACTGAAGTCAAAATGGCGTCCATAGAGCCCATTTTCCTTCTTTTAGGCCCAGAAAAAGCAACTATTTCTCAGCACTATTGGGCCTTGCATCGGCCCAGCAAAGTGCATGCTAGATGCTGAAACTTGGGATGGGCCTTGTGTGGGCTATAATTTCGGCGATCTTCTCGGCGATCAAAGTGGAAATTTAGGCACCTGTTTTTCAGGCGATATTTTGCGCCTAGTTTCCATTTTTTGCTTAAAATGGGCAAAAACAGGTCTGTTTTGGGCCATAGATGGGCCATAAATGGGCGATATGGTGGAAAATCTAGCCCTTTGCCTTTCTGTCCTTGTACATAGGTTTATATGTAACCTTTAGGGCTGCTGACCGAGGGCCGTGTGGCTCTTTGTCGGCTGGCGCAGACACGATGGGTTCGAAATGGCCTCCTTCTGCGCTGTAAATTTCTATGTTTCTATGTTTCTACTTCAAATGATAACAAACAGTAATGTATAATACAAAAAAGGCGACTTTGCACAAACTACTTCAAGGATTCTCACCTTATGAATATACATGTGAGGCTGATATCTTACAATTCCATATTTTAAATATATCTCAAATAAAATATATGAAATATGGGCACAATGAAATAAAATCACAAATGAACTTGAGTGAATTTTGCTCATTGAATACAAAACACTGTGTGATAAATCCTCTTTGGTGAACATAGTATTTCTACCTTGTGAGATCCATGTATTTGTTCTCAGTATTTTCACTGCTTCTCTTGCCTTTGTGTTACTTGTGTTTGAACAGTAATAGAACAACTGAGGAACAGATGTAACCAATTCCATACGAAGAGACTGTGAACTGGGAGTGATAGATGATACAGTCCCTACCATTGACTGGTGTTTTTGCCTCAGAAACCTTATAGTAAGCAATGCTTTCTTAATTCTAGAGGATAGGTTGTGTAATGGCAAATTAAATACTTATTAAAATTAAAAATAGCATGATTACAATCTAAAATAAACAATGACTGACAGGATTTTCGTTCTCAGAATGTATCTCAATTGCTGTACTTCCCTTTCCATATGGTTCCACACCCAGCAAGACCTCATTCTCTCCCTGCAACTATTTCCCACAAAAGTATGCCTACCCCATCAGCATACAACTTTCATTTAATAGCACATTTTAACATAACAAACATTCCATGTCAGTTCATAAAGGTCGATACCCCAAGAATGCCAAGCAAAGGAAGCAAAATTAGAGGACCTGCTTGCCAACACCAGCGAAGACCTCTAGGGGCATCTGAGACCAAACGCAGCATCTTCTCTGCTGTCCTGGCTGAGATCAACTTATTCAACATATACCACTGATTGTACCAGACAGCTTTCTGCTCTGTATTGTTCAGTACCACAGCACACGTATTTACCCATGCAATCGCAGAGCCACTGCATTACTTTATTTTTTTAAAGAAAGCTATTTTAAACATGGCTTCAAACTATAACGTTGGTACTCATCACAGGGCCCTGGGAGCATTTATCGCCAAACTCCTCTTCATCTGTGGTCCTTGGCAGACCAGCAGTGGCGCACATCTCTTTCTCTTGCTGTCTAGTTAAAAAAAAGCAAAAAATGCTGCAAGCAAGGGGGACCATTAATAGCTCTATTAAAAGCAGCAGGCTTGATATTTTTTCTGCACTTCTTCCAGTAGGAATTTATCTGCCCTTCACTTAAAATGGCATGCTTGAAATCAGAAACTGCAGAAGCAGCCCATGGCCAATGGTGTTGGGGGTTGGGGCACCTCGGAGAGAGGTCCTTGAGCAAGAGTTTGCCGAGGATTGTGACCCTTGAAAAAAAATTAGAGATTAGCATGTATATATTAATATAAAAGAAATAATTTCTCTGTGCAACAAATATTGAATATAACGCTCAAAGGAAATCTCCTCCTATAATGTCTAATCATCCAATATGTAAGAATTAGAAAGCAAAAAATAACCAGTGTAGAGTGACCTCTGACTGGAGGTCAGCCACAGATGAACAGCCATCGTGTTGTGCCTTAATAGGAGCGCCCTCTAGCGTCCGACAGCAGGGCTGATAAATACCCTGTTAAAACACAAACAGATGCACAAAGGCTTTCTGCTTTCTCGCTGCAGGGCAGAAAGTTCTCTGTTGTCAAAGTGAACGTTTGCTTAGATTTGTCATCGTACACAACACTGGCCACAGGGCAATTGTCCTGATTGAGGTGTTCAAAAGCCTAATTGTACTGTACTTACAAATTCTTCAGGGTCATCCATCTGATTGAGAGCAGTTGGATGAAATTTGTAAATCTGATAATCCCACACAGTCTGGAAGCCATCTCTTATGTCAACTATACTAACATTTGGAGCATATTGTAATCCAGTCCCCTTACCTACTAAACCAACATCCAGAGAAGATTGTAATCTAACTCCCACTCAGTTAAACCAACATGCAAACAAGATTGCAGCTATTTCTAATGATGGTCGTCTCTCTGCAGAGTTGTTGTACTACCTAACTGGATTGCAGCTATTAAATGCCACTCCCCCATCATGTTGGTTCCACTAATATATAGAACAGATTATGATACAGATGCTATGTCAGTTGTAACAATATGAAAAGCACCCTGAAGTCTTTCAAAGCCGTATTCCAATACACAACAAAACTATTTATAAACATTTGACAATCTGTTCGTGTCTAACTACATCAAATCAAGCAGATTGGCCGTAGTATATAGTTAAAGTGCAGGTCCCACATGTTTTACTACATACAATTTCATTGATCTCCAAAGTGTATTTCCATATTCCACTGATGTGAAGAATTTCCATTTTGGTGCAATTGTTTCCTTGGAATGTTTCAAGTACATGAGATGGCCTTGAAATTCCTATTGATCCAGTTTGATCTATAGTGGGAGAAAATTAATAATATGAACAAATGTATGTTTGTAATAGATACTGTCTGTATTAAATTGTTATTGAACAGCATCCTCCAATGGTTCAATGAATCCCCCACCATCAAAATCTTGGGAATCACCATTGACCAGAAACTTAACTAGACCACCCACATAAATACTAAGGCTGCAAGATCAAGTCAGAGACTGGGTGCTCTGTGCTAAGTGCCTCACCTCCTGATTCCCCAAATCCATTCCGCCATCTACAAGGCACAAGACAGGAGTGTGATGGAGTATTTTCCACTTGCCTGGATGAGTGCAGCTCCAACAACACTCAAGAAGCTCAACACCATCTAGGACAAAGCAGTCCATTTGATTGGAACCCCATCCACCACCAGCGCACCGTGGCTGCAGTGTGTCATCATCATCGGCAGTCCCTCGGAATCAAGGAAGACTTGCTTCCACTCCTGAAATGAGTTCTTTGGTGGCTGAACAGTCCAATACGAGAGCCACAGACTCTGTCACAGATGGGACAGATAGTCGTTGAGGGAAGGGGTGGGTGGGACTGGTTTGCCGCATGCTCTTTCCTCTGTCTGCGCTTGATTTTTGCATGCTCTCGGCGTTGAAGCTCGAGGTGCTCAGCGCCCTCTCGGATGCACTTCCTCCACTTAGGGTGGTCTTGGCACAGGGACTCCCAGGTGTACCATCTATAAGATGCACTGCAGCAACTTACTAAGGCTTCTTCAACAGCACCTCCCAAACCTGCAACCTCCACCACCTAGAAAAACAAGGGCAACAGACGCATGGGAACACCACTAGCTCCAATTCACTGCCTAGTCACACACCATCCTGACTTGGAAATATATCGCCATTCCTTCATCGTCACTGGGTCAAAATCCAGGAACTCCCTCCCAAACCTGTAAGTACCTTCACCACATGCACTGCAATGGTTCAAGGCAGCGGCTCACCACTACCTTCTCAAGGGCAATCAGGGATGGGCAATATATGCTGGCCTTGCCAGTGATGTCCAGATCCTGTGAATGCATTTTTTAAAAAGAACCTAGTGTGACACAGAGCCGTACAGAGCATGAAGCTTTCCAGTTTGATCCATTCCCTGGTCTATGCAGGGGCGGATTAACCATAGGGCAGATGGGCTGCAGCCCCAGGCCCACCAAAGAACATAGTCCCACCAAATAAATGTAGGGAAAAAAATATAAGGCCTCCCAAATAGGCTGAATATAATAGACAATAAGAGAGGAAAAACAAGAACGAAAACTATCCAGATGACTTCAAGCAATCTTTCACAGACAAATTTGTGCAGTTTCAAGAGCTCGTCAAGCTATCCATCTCAAACTTTAATGCCAGAGAAAGCAGGGAACTTCAAATGCATATACTGATCAGTGACAATGGACTTTGTGTATCATTTCCTAATGTTGCAATTGCTCTTCGGGTGTACCCGTCAATGATGGTTACGAATTGTAGCGGAGAACGATCGTTTTCTGTGCTCAAGAGAGTGAAAAATCAAATTCGGTCAACGATGAGCCAAATCTGACTGAATGCCCTTTCACTTCTGTATATTGAACATGACTTGTTGGCTACTATTGAAATGGGAGACATCATTGAGAAATGTGCATATATATATGGAGAGAGAGAGGGAGAGAGAGAGGTTATCTTGTAAAGTATTTGCAGGATATATACTTGCTTATACAGGCTAGATTCACTTGTGTATACCTATATACACTAATGTTCCGCTATACAGAACAGAATATGTACTAGCCTGTTTTATTTCACTTTATTGAGAGAAATTTGCATACATGTATAGGAATCTAGTATTGCAATGTTAACAGAACATATACCTACTTGATACAGAATATATGCTTTCATTATTCAATATGCTGTCCTATGTTTTCATACTCAGAATCATGTCTGTAATGTAATGAACATGAACAAACATAACTATAGGCCCATTTGGATCAGTTTGCCCCAGGTCTGTCAGGCCCTTAATCCGGCCCTGGGTCTATGCAGAGTTATTTAAATAGTAGGGGGTGTTACAATTGGACGCAGCAGCCCTATGGTAGAAAACTCAGCTAGTATTCTTGTTCCTGACTACCTTTCAGTGATCCTTACTATAAAGTGCCTGTCAGTGGATATTTGCTTTCAAACGATGAGGGTTGTGGGTATTAAAAGTAAATTGGATAGAAAATGCCTAAAAAGTATTGAAAAAACAAATTAATTTGGCGTTGCATTGCTGTTAGCCAGATTGGTACTATTCTGCAGTTATTTTTTGTGCTACATTATCATTTTTTGCCTGTGTTTTCTCCCCTTGCTGCCTCTTTATTGGCATATTTGTGCTGTGGGATTATGTCCATTAAAAAAGCTGGAATGATACTGTCCAGTCCCATTTTATATTTAAAAGACTTACAAACAGCAGAGATCCATCAATTTGAGTTAGATTTGAGTGCAGGTCACAGAGTTTAAAATAAAGTGTACCAGTTCCAGTCTTAACTAAATAAATAGAGATTTTAAAAAAAGAACTTGCATATATCTAGTGCTTTTCACATCCTTGGGGTGCTCCAAAGCGCTTCTCAGCCAATTAATTACTTTTGAAGTGCAGTCATTACTATTATGTAAGCAAATACAGCAGTCAATCTGTGCAGAGCAAAGTCCCACAAACTGCAAACGAGATAAATGAACAGTTAATCTGTTTTAGCCCAGTGAGTGACCATTGGCTCAGTGGTCGTATTCCCACCTGCTCAGTCAGAGGGTTGGATTCCAACCCCACTCCAGCCAACCCTGGCGACTGGAGGCCAGAGCTGAATTTTGAAGCCAACTAATTATCTGCATCTGTATTTTGTCGACAGTCAGGAAAAGTCAATGCTAATCACCGACACTGTGAGATAGAGATTCTAATTTCTAACATAAGAAACATAAGAATTATGAGTAGGAGTAGGCCAATCAACCCCTTGAGCCTGCTCCGCCATTTAATAAGATCATGGTTGTACTTCAACCTCAACTCCACTTTCCCACTCAATCTCCATATCCAATGATTTCCCTGGAGTCCAAAAATCGATTTATCTCACACTTGAATATACTCAAAAACTCAGCATCTGGGGCAGAGAATTCCAAAGATTCACAACCCTCCGAGTGAAGAAAGTCCTCCTCATCTCAGTCTTAAATGGCCGATCCCTTATCCTGAGACTATGCCCCCTAGTTCTAGACAGTCCAGTCAGGGGAAACAGTCTCTCATCAGCTACCCTGTCAACCCCCTTCAGAATCTGGTATGTTTCAATTATATCACCTCTCATTCTTCTAAATTCCAGAGAGTATAGGCGCATTCTGTAACGTCCTTACTCAATAGTATAAAACCACACAAGGCACATCCTGGGGACAAGGTCACACACAGACCGTAACTCTTTATTTACAGCACTAAGACAAAGTAACCCTGCATGGGACCTCCCTTTATATACCTGGGTGCCCAGGTATGGGGCAGTCTCCCAAAGGTGCACCTCTTGTGGTCAAGGTGTGCATCAAGGTCAAGTGTGTACAGTAATACAGTGGTATTACATACATGACATCACCTCCCCTGCCCCAGTTCCCGCCCCCACCCCCAAAGTCTTTTTGGGATCATAGGTTTGGTCTTTCAGGTGGTCTACGCTCCCTCGTGGAGCGCCGCAGTTGGGGTTCTGGTTGTTGGACACTAATGTGAGTGTCTGTCACCTGTGGTGATTCTGGCCCGTCCGGGCTGGTCGCAGGGACTGTGCATTCTGCTGATTGCTCTTGTTGCTCGTTCACTGGCGGTGGTGTAAGTTCCAACTCGTGATCTTCTTCAGGTTCCTCCATGTCGGTGCTGAACCTTTTTTTAACTTGGTCCAGATGCTTGCGGCATATCTGACCATTGTTGAGTTTTACCACGATGACTCTATTCCCCTCTGTCAATTACAGTACCCTCAAGCCATTTGGGCCCCATGGCGTGATTGAGGACGAATATGGGATCATTTATTTCTATACACCTCCCCCTTGAATTGCGGTCATGGTACTTGTTTTGGGACTGGCACTTGCCCTCAACAATGTCGGTCAGGACTGGGTGAATGAGAGACAACTGAGTTTTGAGTGTCCATTTCATTAGTAGCTCTGTGGGCGGGACCCCCGTGAGCGAGTGCGGTCGGGATCTATAGGCCAGCAGGAGGTGTGATAGGCGGCATTGTACGGAGGGTCCTTGGATTGGACCGCACGTTCCGCCTGGCCATTGGAGGCCGGCTTGAATGGCGCTGTCCTGACATGGCTAATGCCATTACCCGACATGAACTCCTGGAATTCGTAGCTTGTGAAACATGGGCCATTATCACTAACCAGGATGTCCGGCAAGCCATGGGTCGCGAAGAACGCGCGTAGGCTTTCCACGGTGGTGGATGTCGTGCATGAATTCAAAATGATGCACTCGATCCATTTCGAGTACGTGTCCACCATGATGAGAAACATCTTTCCCATGAACGGGCCCACGTAGTCCACATGAATGCGTGACCATGGCCTGGTGGGCCAGGGCCACGGGCTGAGCGGGGCCTCCCTGGGGGCATTACCCAGCTGGGCACACGTCGTGCACCTGCGAACACAGTGTTCCAGATCTGAATCAATCCCAGGTCACTAAACGTGTGACCGGGCAATGGCCTTCATCAGCACGATGCCTGGGCGCTCGCTGTGAAGTTCCCTGATGAATGCCTCCCTCCCCTTCTGGGGCATAACTACCCGGCTGCCCCATAGTAGGCAGTTGGCCTGGATGGAGAGCTCATCCATCCGTTTGTGGTAGGGTCTGACCTCCTCAGGGCATGCTCCGTGTGTGGGCGCCCAATCCCCAGTCAGAACACATTTCTCAATCAGGGATAGAAGGGGATCTCTGTTTGTCCAGATTTTGATCTGGCGGGCTGTGATGGGGAAGCCTGCGCTGTTCAAGGCGTCGACAGCCATGACCATCTCAGCGCTTTGCTCCGCTGTCCCCTCAGTGGTGGCCAGCGGAAGCCTGCTGAGCGCATCTGCGCAACTTTCGGTGCTGGGCCGGTGCCGAATTGCGTAGTCATAAGCAGCCAGCATGAGGGCCCATCGCCGTATGCGAGCTGATGCATTGACGTTGACAGCCTTGCTGTCTGACAACAGGGACGTTAATGACTTGTGATCTGTCTCTAATTCAAATTTCCTACCAAAGAGGTACTGATGCATTTTTTTCACACCATAGACACATGCAAGCGCTTCTTACTCAACCATGCCATATCCCCGTTCTGCTTGAGAGAGTGACCTGGAGGCATAAGCCACAGATTGCAGTTGACCCTCAGCATTGCCCTGCTGCAACACGCACCCAACCCATAGGACAATGCATCACATGTCAGAACCAATTTATTACAGGGGTCGTACAGGGTCAACAATTTGTTCGAAGAAAGTAAGTTCCGCGCCGATCGAAAGCCCGTTCCTGACAGTCCCCCAAAACCAATCGCACCCCTTTCGCAGGAGCACGTGTAGCGGCTCCAGCAACGTGCTCAAGTTCGGCAGAAAGTTCCTGAAATAGTTCAACAGCCCCAGGAATGAACGCAACTCCGATGTGTTGCAGGGCCTGGGTGCTCGTCGAATCGCCTCTGTTTTGGATTCGGTGGGCTGAATCCTATCTGCAGCAACCCTCCTGCCCAGAAACTCAACCTCGGGAGCTAAAAACACACATTTAGACTTCTTGAGTCGCAGTCCTACCTGGTTCAGTCAGCGTAGCACCTCCTCCAGGTTGTGGAGGTGTTCCTCAGTGTCTCGACCCGTGATGAGGATATCGTCCTGAAATATGATTGTTCCAGGTATGGATTTGAGCAGGCTTTCCATGTTTCTTTGAAAAATCGCGGCCGCTGACCGAATGCCTAACTGGCACCTGTTATGAACAAACAGTCCCTTGTGCATGGTGATGGTGGTCAGTAGTTTAGATTCGTCGGCCAGTTCCTGAGTCATATAGGCTGAAGTGAAGTCCAACTTGGTGAACAGTTTGCCGCCTGCCAGCGTGGCGAAGAGGTCCTCCGCTTTCGGGAGAGGGTATTGATCTTATAGGGACACCCGATTGATGGTGGCCTTGTAGTTGCCACAGATCCTGACAGAACCATCCGCTTTTAGGACGGGAACGATGGTGCTCGCCCAGTCGCTGAATTCAACGGGCGAGATAATGCTCTCTCTCAACAGCCAGTCCAACTCACTCTCGATTTTTTCATGCATCACATACTGGCTTTTTTGTGCACCGGCCTGGCATTCGGGGTGATGTGTATCGCTACTTTAGTGCCTTTGAAAGTCCCGACGACAGGTTGAAATAGTGAATCGAATTGTTGTAGGACTTGTGAGCACGAACTTTGCTCCACAGACAACATTGCGTGAACATCCCCCCATTTCCAGTTCATCTCGGCTAACTAGCTCCTCCCCAACAGTGCGGGACCATCGCCCGGGACAATCCAGAGCGGCAGTTGATTCACTAGTCCATTTTGTGTGACAGCCAACATTGCACTGCCTAGCACTGGAATAATCTCTTTAGTGTACGTCCGTAATTGTGTCTCAATGCGTTCTAGTTTGGGTCTACTGGCTTTGATGGGCCATAGTTTCTCGAATTTCCGAACGCCCATGAGTGACTTACTAGCCCCCGTGACCAGCTCCATGCGTACTGGGATACCGTTTAGTAAAACCCTCATCATCATTGGTGGCGTTCTGGTGTATGCACTGTGAATATTCGCCACATGGACCCGCTGAACCTCGGCGTCCATCGATTTGCCCCAAAAGTCATCCTGCCTCAAAGAACCCTCTTCTGGTTCATCCGCCTCATATATTAGTCTGGTTGCAGGCTTCCTGCACATTTGAGCTCAGTGACCAGGAAGGTTGCAGTTCCTTCAGACAAACTGTTGGACTCTGCAAGATCTGGCTGAGTGTTTACCCCCACACCTCCAGCATGTTAAAGTTTCCATTGTTGGGAATGAAAGGACTATGGCCAGGCATTCTGCGCTGAATGTCCCTTTGGCTGCTCTTAAGTACCCTATTAATGGGTGTCAATGGCCCCATCCCGGGCTGCATTGTCCACTGTGATGGCGTAAATGTCCGTTCAGCCTGCCATTTTCTCTGTGGAAGACCTACTGTGGGGTCTGTGGCTGCCTGGGGGGTGTCGGACTGCTCCTGCCTGCAGGGCGCTGAGTCGCATTAATAATAGTGACTCCCTGATCCATCGCCGTATTGGGGGCAGAATTGCGCGTGTATATCGTTTTCGTCTCCCCCTCCCCCGCCATGAAAGTTTGAGCCATCAACGCCGCCGCTTCCAAGGTCAAATCCTTGGTCTCAATTAATTTACGTAAAATTCCCGCATGACCGATGTCCTCGATGAAGAAGTCCCTTAGCATCTCCCCCCTACAGGCGTCTGTGAACTTACAGAGGCTAGCCAAACACCGAAGGTCCGCAACAAAGTCCGGTATGCTCTGTCCTTCACGACGTCTGTGGGTGTAGAATCTGTGTAGGGCCATGTGTACGCTGCTTGCCGGTTTGAGGTGCTCCCCGATTAACTTGCTGAGCTCCTCAAAGGTTTTGTCCGCCGGCTTTTCGGATGCCAGTAAGTCCTTCATGAGTGCGCAAGTCTTTGGTCCGCAACTGGTCAAGAGGTGAGCCCTGCGCTTGTCAGCCGCCGCATCCCCCAGCCATTCCTTTGTAACAAAACTCTGCTGAAGCCTCTCAACAAAATCGTCCCAATCTTCCCCAACATAGTACCGTTCTTTTGTGCTACCGGTGGCCATTCTCGTGGGTTGTGAATTCCCGTTTCTCGTCACCACTGTAAAGTCCTTACTCAATAGTAAAAAACCACACGAGGCACATCCTGGGGACAAGGTCACACACAGACCGTAACTCTTTATTTACAGCACTAAGACAAAGTAACCCTGCGTGGGACCTCCCTTTATATACCTGGGTGCCCAGGTATGGGGCAGTCAAGTGCACCCTCTTGTGGTCAAGGTGTGTATCAAGGTCAAGTGTGTACAGTAATACAGTGGTGTTACATACATGACACATTCTACACAATCTCTCATCCCACGAATTAATCTAGTGAATGTTGCTCTGCCTCCAAGCCAAATATATCCTTCCTTAGATACGGAGACCAAAACTGTGCTCAGTACTCCAGGTCTCACCAAGGCCCTGTACAATTGTAGCAAGACTTCCTTACTCTTAAACTCCAAACCCCTTGCAATAAAGGACAACAATACATGTGCCTTCCTTATTGCTTGCTCGACCTAACACCTATGAGACAAGTGGGGAGAGAAAGACAGACACAAATCGAGAGAAAGGAAGTTAGGAAATGTATTTCCTCATTCTAATTTCATTACTTAAGAGGCAAAACATGTTGATTTCTAAAAGTAAACAAAGCCTCTTTGAGGGAAGCAAACAGGCAGAAAGGTAGAAGGAGGAGTGGAGGTTGGAAACTAGTTGGATTCTTGGCTCACGCCCATATTTGAAGAGAAGGAGTGGGAATGGATGGCGGATTAAGGGTAAGTTGAGGGATAGCAGAGCAAAGGGAAGGGAGGCATGTGCAGAGGTATAAATGAGGAGGCGATAGGAAGAAAAATGGGAAGGTGAAAGGGTAGTGGGTAGGAGGATTGGCAGAAGCATGAGTAATCGGGGAAGGTGATGGGATGGGAGTCAATGAGGGGCACAACCCTCACCCCAAATGCAACCTGCAGCCATTGGTGGCACCTTTGCCTGCCACATTATCCTTCATTTCCCACCCAAAAGGAAAGAAGAAAACATAAAGATAGAGAAAGTAGGAGAGAGCAGAAAGAGAACCAAAAAGAGTTAAGGGAAAAGAAGTAGAGAGAGAGAGAAACAGAAGCAGAAGAGGAGAGGCAAAGACAAACATAGAAACATAGAAAATAGGTGCAGGAGTAGGCCATTCGGCCCTTCTAGCCTGCACCGCCATTCAATGAGTTCATGGCTGAACAGCAACACAGCGACAGTTAAGAAAGAGACTGACTACTTACACATTAAATTGATATATGGCGCAAGTATTTCACCAAAATTTCATGTGATCTATGCTGTTATGGATAAACTCTTTTAGTACCTGTAGTACCAGTTATATCTGAAGGTGACACTGTTTTCAATGTTAAGGGTGTCACACCTTACCTGTGACCGATTCACCCACCCTGGCGTCCCACACAGCAGATGCTATCTTATACTGATATTTCAGGGTAAAAATATTTAACTATTTGTTTTGATTTCCTATTAACTTATTTTAGATTATTTTAAAGTTATTTTTAAACATTTGTGTACAGTTCCCTTTCTGGGCTTCCCGGTTCTGTATTTTGTCAACTGCCCATCTCCCTTCCTGCGAATATATAGCTGTTAATTTTTATTTTTTAATACTATAAATATTTAAACTAATAAGTTTTCAACCCTTGGGCTGTCTTGCTCCCTCTCCCCAAGACCTCTCATTGTTTTTTTTTGTTGTTGAATTGTTACTATTAAAACTTTATTTTTTCAGCCCTCAGGTGTCTGTTCCATCCATAACTGCAGCAACAAATTGCTCTCAATTGCTCCAGCATTTTTTTAATTAATAAAATATTGTGTCATCAGTTTGGAGAAGAAACCCTTGTTCCATCCGATCAGAGCCCAACTCCACAATCACCCAGTTCTCCCGGCGCTACATGCTAAACTGGGGCTATCTCGATTCTTTCCAGTGCACTAATTGTAAGCAACTTAAATTCACCAATGTACAGACTGGATTTAAAAACACCGGAGCTTTGAAACTAAGTGACGGAGAGTCACGATAACATGAGGGGTTAAACAATCTCATCAAGTTTGTCAATTTGTTGGAGGGGAGGAGATAATATGAAAATAAATAGAGCAGGAGGAGAAAAGCACTGGCACATCAGTTTTAATCAGCTGTCACACCTGTAAATTTCTGTGTCACACTTCAAAAAAAATTAAAAAGTGAAAGATAATCATGACCAAAGTACAGAAACATCCCCACCAACAGGCAATGCCTTCTAAAACATTCTAAATGACTCAGAAGTCACACATAGAAAATGAAAAGCCAGGCTGACTTCGAAGTGACCTGGGAATCTGTCCAATAATATTTAGGTACTAATTGGCCCAGGAAACTTGCCAATTACAACTTGTGGCCTTAACATGGCAACAATGAGTTACACATAGCTGCACTTTAGCAGCAGGGTGCCATACTGTATGTATATGGTAGTAACCTCCAATCTGTTCTTACATAGATAGAATTTTTTTTAAATAGTTGTACA
Source organism: Pristiophorus japonicus (assembly GCF_044704955.1). Lineage (NCBI taxonomy): Eukaryota > Metazoa > Chordata > Chondrichthyes > Pristiophoridae > Pristiophorus > Pristiophorus japonicus. The sequence goes on from NC_091989.1 coordinate 47,387,915, forward strand.
AGGAACCGATAAGGCAATAATTGCACTTTGGAAATGGTTGAACAAATGTTTATAATCATAAGAACGTAAGAATTAGGACCAGGACTTATGGCCCCTTGAACCGGCTCTGCCATTCAATAAGACAATGGCTGATCTTCGACTTCAACTCCACTTTCCTGCTCAATTTTCATATCCCTGGATTCCCCTGGAGTCCAAAAGTCTATCTCAGCCTTGAATATACTCAACAATTCAGCATCCACAGCCTTTTAGGGTAGAGAATTCCAAAGATTCACAACCCTCTGAGAGAAGAAATTCCTCCTCATCTCAGTCTTAAATGACCGACCCCTTATCCTGAGACTATGCTCCTAGTTCTAAACTGTCCAGCCAAGGGGAACAACCCCTCAGCATCTACCCTGTCAATCCCTCTCAAGATCTTGTATGTTTCAATTAGATCACCTCTCATTCTTCTAAACTCCAGAATGTATCGGCCCAATCTACTCAATCTCTTCTAATAGGATAACCCTCTCATCCCAGAAATCAATCTAGTGAACCATTGTTGCACCGCCTCGAAGGCAAGTATATCCTTCCTCAGATAAGGAGACCAAAACTGTACTCCAGGTGTGGTCTCACAAAACAATGTACAATTGTAGCAAGATTTCCTTACTCTTGTACTCCAACCCCCTTGCATTAAAGGCCAACAAGCCATTTGCCTTCCTTATTGCTTGCTGTCCCTGCATGTTAACTCCTGTATGAGGAAACCTACATCTCTCTGAACACCAACATTTAATAGTTTTTCACTGTAATGTATTTGCTGCATGGATTATTTGGGTTTAACAATCACACTGCACATTACCAGTTCAACTATTTTAGTTATGCACTTTAAACAAATGCCCCCTGCAAGGCGTGGTCACACTCCAAAATAAATTTTACCAGTGCCCCTTTTTTTGGGGGGCGGAGGGGGGAGGTTTAGGGCACTATATTATACAGGTGCCCCCTGACTAAAAGGGGAGGGGGAGGGCACTAAAACCGGCAAATTAAACAAATTAAACTTTAAACTTAAACGATCAAATTAAAATTTGGTTGCCGGGGTTGATGATGCACTCCAGTCCCTCCGGCACCCACCTCTTACAGAAGGCCATGAGCATACCGGTGGACACTGCGTGCTCCATCTCCAGGGACATCCTGGCTCGGAGGTAACCACGGTAGAGAGGCAGGCAGTCGGGCTGAACAACTCCCTCGACCACCCGCTGCCTGGACCGGCTGATGGCCCCCTTGGCCATGTCCAGGAGCAGTCCTACGAGGAGGCCTTCCGACCTGCCCGCTCCCCTCCGCACAGGGTGCCCAAAGATCAGGAGTGTGGGACTGAAGTGCAACCAGAATTTGAGGAGCAGCCCCTTCAAATATTGGAAGAGGGGCTGCAATCTCGCACATTCAATAAAAACATGGAACACGGACTCCTAGACCGCAGAAATTGCAGGTGGCCTGGGAGCCCAAGAACCGACTTAAAATCTTATTACACGGGACTGCTCCGTGCAACACCCTCCGGACGGCAGGATGGTGCGCCATGACGTGTCCGGACGGCAGACAAGGATGGCAATGTGGAGCGTGTGCAAGCATTGGGGAGATTTCCCCGAGGCGGCTCAAGTTGTAAGGCGCCGGCTTCGGAGGGAGGTTTCAGGGCTTGGCGCCGATGAGGAATTCCATTGTGATGTAGGTCAGTTTGGACGGGATCTCCCCATGTGCTTGAGCCTCCTTGATGCACCTAATGGAGTCAGGGCCCAGCGCTGTTTTTAGCGACTCGATGGCATTGGCCGCGCAGCGGACGTCAGCCCAGGATAGGCGACGTGCCAGCTCATCCAGCGCCATCCAGCCTGCTCCTCCGCCATCAAGCAGGTCCCTGACCCTGGTCACCTCGCTAGCTACAGCCCTCTCGTCCGACTGCCACCTAAAACCTCGGTCGTGGAGGTACGGATTCCCGAGCAGCGGCTCTTGCAAGACAGCCGCCACTCCAGAGAGGGGGAGAGCTGCACTTGGTGGCAACTCTGTTCCAGACCCTGAGGAGTTACTGGCAAAAGACAGGCAGCCCCTGCATGGCGGTCCTGATGCCCCCCAGGCTCACAAACAGGAACTGTGTGTCGTAATTGAGGCAGTACTGCTGGCAGAAGAAATACGTCGCCAGCGCACACCATCTAGGAGGGGGCTCGGCCTATAGGTATCTCTACAGGGTCTGAAGATGGAAAGTCACACCATCAGCTCTACAACTATTTTGTGTAGAAACAATCAAGTGTCCCCTGATTAAAGGGGGGGGTCACACTCCAAGAACTTTTAAGTGCCCTTTTTTTTTGAGCGCACCAAAAAACATAAATTATACAAGTGCCCTCAGCTAAAAGGTGGGGAAGGGCACTAAAACCGACAAACTTCATTAAACAAATTAAACTTTAGATGTGGTTCAAATTAAAATTTGGTTGCCAGGGGTGATGATGCACTCCAATCCTTCCGGCGCCCACCTTGCACGAAAGTCTGTGAGTGACAACAGCTATACAACTATTTTATTGTGAACAAGCAAATCACGTGTCCCATGATTAAAAGGGGGGGGGGAGGGAGGGTACACACCAAACACTTTCAAACAAGTGCCCCCTTGTTTTTTTGGGGGTGATTTCGAGGGCACTAAACCACAAATTATACAAGTGCCGCCTGGCTAAAAGGTGCGGGGCGGGGCGGTGGGGGTCAGGGGGGGGGGGCACTAAAATTGGCATAATAACCAAATTAAACTTTACACAAAAAAATCAAATTAAAATTTGGTTGCCGGTGGTGATGATGCACTCCAGTCCCTCCAGCGCCCACCTCTCGCGGAAGGCCGCGAGCGTACCGGTGGACACCGCATGCTCCATCTCCAGCGACACCCTGGCTCGGATGTAAGCGCGGAAGAGAGGCAGGCAGTCGGGCTGAACGACTCCCTCAACCGCCCGCTGCCTGGACCGGCTGAAGGCACCCTTGGCCGTGCCCAGGAGCAGTCCTACGAGGAGGCCCTCGGACCTACCCGTTCCCCTTCGCACAGGGCGCCCAAAGATCAGAAGTGTGGGACTGAAGTGCAACAAGAATTTGAGGAGCAGCCCCTTTAAGTAGTGGAATAGGGGCTGCAACCTCTCACATTCCATAAAAACATGGAACACGGACTCCTCCAGACCGCAGAAATTGCAGGCGGCCTGGGAGCCCGTAAACCGGCTTAAAAATTTATTGCATGGTACTGTTCCATGCACCAACCTCCAGGCCAAGTCCCCAATAAATAGTGGGAGGACTCCCACGTAGAGTGCACTCCATCGGGGACTCCCGCCTTCTCCGGACGCCAAGATGTTGCGCCATGGCATGTCCGGACGGCAGACGAGGATGACAAGGTGGAGAGTGTGCAGGAGCAGCCCGTACAGGAAACCCCTCCGCACAGAAGTGAAAGGCACAGAGGAGATTTCCCCGAGGCGGCTCAAGTTGTGAGGCGCCGGTTCCCGAGGGAGGTTTCGGGGCTTGGCGCCGATGAGGAATTCCATCCGGATGGGGGTCAGTTCGGACGGGATCTCCCCACATGCTTGAGCCTCCTCGACACACCTAACGGAGTCAGGGCCCAGCACTGTTTTTAGCGACTCGATGACATTGGCTGCGCGGCGGACGTCGGCCCAATTTAGGCGCTGTGCCAGCAGGTCTGGCGCCATCCAGCCCGCTCCTCCGCCATCGAGCAGGTCCCGGACCCTGGTCACCTCGCCAGCCACAGCCCTCTCGGCCACCTGCCACCTAAAACCGTGGTCATGGAGGTACGGATTCTTGAGCAGCGGCTCCTGCAGGACAGCCGCCACTCCAGAGAGGGGGAGAGCTGCACTTGGTGGCGACTCTGTTCCAGACCCAGAGCAGTTACTGGCAAAAGACAGGCAGCCCCTGCATGGCGTTCCTGATGCCCCCCAGGCTCACAAACAGGAGCTGTGTGTCGTAATTGAGGCAGTACTGCTGGCGGAAGAAATACGTCGCCAGCGCACACCATCTAGGAGGGGGCTCGACCTACAGATATCTCTGCAGGGTCTGAAGATGGAAAGTCACACCATCAGCTCTACAACTATTTTGAGTAGAAACAATCAAGTGTCCCCTGATTAAAGGGGGGGGGTCACACTCCAAGAACTTTTCAAGTGCCCTTTTTTTTTTTGAGCGCACCAAAAAACATAAATTATACAAGTGCCCCCTAGCTAAAAGGGGGGGAGGGCACTAAAACCGACAAACTTCATTAAACAAATTAAACTTTAGATGTGGTTCAAATTAAAATTTGGTTGCCAGGGGTGATGATGCACTCCAGTCCTTCCGGCGCCCACCTCTCGCGGAAGGCCGTGAGTGACAACAGCTATACAACTATTTTATTGTGAACAATAAAATCAAGTGCTCCCTGATTTAAAAGGGGAGCGGGGGAGGGGACACACCAAACACTTTCAAACAAGTGCCCCCTTGTTTTTTGTGGGAGGATTTTGAGGGCACTAAACCACAAATTATACAAGTGCCGCCTGGCTAAAAGGGTGGGGGTGGTGGCGGGGGGGGGCAGTCACTAAAACCGGCATTATAACCAAATTAAATTTTGGATGCCGGTGGTGAAGATGCACTCCAGTCCCTCCGGCGCCCACGTCTCACGGAAGGCCACGAGCGTACCGGTGGAACAACAGCTATACAACTCTTTTGATAGGAGACAAAATTAACCAGTTAAGTCAAGTGCCCCCCAATCTGGGAGACACTCCAAACATTTTTCAACTGCCTTTTTTTTTTTTTGTTTTTTTAATTACTTTTTTGGGGGTTTTTTGTGATTTTTTTTGGGCAATAAAATCATAAATTTTACAAGTGCCCCCTATAAAAGGGGAGGGGGACACTAAAAACCCCGGCAATTAAAACAAATTAACCTTTAAAACATAAAATCAAATTAAAATTTGGTTGCCGGGGGTGACGATGCACTCCAGTCCTTCCGGCGCCCACCTCTCGCGGAAGGCCGTGAGTGACAACAGCTATACAACTATTTTGTTGTGAACAATCAAATCAAGTGCCCCCTGATTTAAAAGGGGGGGAGGAGGGGACACACCAAACACTTTCAAACAAGTGCCCCCTTGTTTTTTGTCGGAGGATTTTGAGGGGACTAAACCACAAATTATACACGTGCCGTCTGGCTAAAAGGGTGGGGGTGGGGGGGGGGAGTCACTAAAACCGGCATTATAACCAAATTAAACTTTGGTTGCCGGTGGTGAAGATGCACTCCAGTCCCTCCGGCGCCCACGTCTCACGGAAGACCACGAGCGTACCGGTGGAACAACAGCTATACAACTCTTTTAGAGGAGACAAATAAACATACGGTCAAGTGACCCCTGATCTGGGGGACACTCCAAACATTTGCAAGGCCCTTTTTTTTGTTTTTTTAAAATATTTTTGTAGATTTTTTTTGTGGTTTTTTTTGGGCTCTAAAAACATCATTTACAAGTGCCCCCTATAAAAGGGGAGGGGGACACTAAAACCCGGCAATTAAAACAAATTAAACTTTAAAACATAAAATCAAATTAAAATTTGGTTGCCGGGGTGATGATGCACTCCAGTCCCTCCGGCGCCCACCTCTCGCGGAAGGCCGCGAGCGTACCAGTGGAGACAACAGCTATGCAAACCTGTGAGCATACTTACAGGTGCATACATTACACTCACCATCTAAAAAAATATATTCTGTTTTTCTATTCTTCCTACCAAAGTGAATAACCTCACATTTCCCCACATTATACTCCATCTGCCACCTTATTGTCCACTCAATTAACATGTCTATATCCCTTTGCATTCTCCTTGTTCCTCCTCACAGCTTAAGTTCCTTTCTAGCTTTGTATTGTCAGCAAACTTGGATACATTGCACTCAGTCCCTTCATCTAAATCATTAATATAGATTGTAAATAGCTGAGGCCCCAGCACTGATACTTGCAGCACCCCAGTAGTTACAGCCAGCGAACCAGAAAATGATCCATTTATCCCAACTCTCTGTTTTCTATCTGTTAACCAATTCTCTATCCATGCTGATATATTACCCCCAACCACAAGAGCCCTTATCTTGCGTAGCAACATTTTATGTGGCACCTTATCGAATGCCTTTTGGAAATCAAAATGTACTACATCCACTGGTTCCTCTTCATCTACCCTGCTAGTTACATCCTCAAAAAATTCTAATACATTTGTTAAACACGATTTCCCTTTCATAAAACCATGTTGACTCTGCCTAATCATATTATGATTTTCATACTACCCTATTACTACTTCTTTAATAATGTATTGGAGCATTTTCCCCCATGACTGATGTCAGGCTAATTGGCCTGTAGTGACCTGTTTTCTCTTTCCCTCCTTTCTTGAAGAGTGGGGTTACATTTGCTATTTTCCAATCCACTGGGATTGTTCTAGAATCTAGGAAATTTTCAAAGATCACTACCAATGGATCCACCATCTCTGCTCTTTTAGAATCCGAGGAAGTAGACCATCAGATCCAAGAGATTTGTCGGCTTTTAGTTCCATTCATTTCTCAGGTACTTTTTCTCTACTGATCTTAATTACTTTAAGTTCCTCGCTTTAGTCTCTTGGTTCCCCATCACTTTTGGTATGCTTTTCGTTTCTTCTGCTGTGAAGCCAGATAGAAAAGATTTGTTTAAAGTCTTTGCCATTTCCTTATTTACCATTATAATTTCTCCTGCCTCAGCCTTTAAGGGACCAATGCTTACTTTTGCTATTATCTTCCTTTTTACATATTTGTAGAACCCACAACAGATATTAAATAGATTTTTTGTTGTGTGAGGGTATCAAGGAATATGGAACAAATGCAAATACATGGAGTTAACGTTTAGCCATGATCTAATTGAATGGCGGAACAGGATCGAGGGGCTGAATGACCCTCTTATTGAAGGAACTCTTATTGAAGGAACATACTCATGACATAAAAATTGTTGCACTATATTCCTACATTACAACAGTGACTACACTTCAAAAGTACTCCATTGGCTGTAAAGTGCTTTAGGACATCCCGAGGTCGTGAAAGGCCTATATACATGGAAGACTTTTTTTTCTTTGACTATGTTAGACGTGTGATGTTATTCTCTTACTGCCCACACAGTGGCTCTATTTTGCACTTGTATTGCACTGTTAAATAGAATAATAATTTTCAATAAACTCTGTTGTTTACCTCCTGTGCAATCACCAAATCAACAGGTAGCTACCAAAAAGCCACGCAGAGATGTCAGCCACGCCCTGGTCATGTGATACTGATAGTACAACAATTGTGTGATTACATTTTATTGACCATGTGAAATAACATTTATAATCGTTTGGATTATAAAACGTTACATGATTACACATATTTGCACGAGTACAACCGCAACAAAATGAAATAGTTCAATGTTTTATACACTGCAAGGGACATGTGCAAAAAAACTACAGCAATACAACAGTTGACTAAAATGACAAAATGTCAATGTTTGCGAAAGAAAATTAAAAGTTGTACTGCAAAAAAACTCATTGGAACTTAAAAATGAATGACTTCTGATTTAAAAGATCAATACTGACGTTGAGGCATAAAACTGAGTTTGAAACAGCTGAGCGCAGTCTTCAAAGTCTGGGCGGCTGCCCATTTCTTTTTAACCTCTTACGAAATTTTGACATTACATGTGTCCACTATAACTGTACAATTAATGCATAGTTTACTTAAGAACTGGTTTATTTTGCAAAGAGTTCATCACATCAGAGGTCTAAAATAAACACAAGGTGTGGTATTATCACACATCTCAGTAACGAACAGAATCGTTCGAATTATTAAGCAAAATTCGTACATCTGTTACTGCTGATGTACTTAAACCACGAATTGGTAAATTGGATATATCTTTACACAATAATGTACGATTCTTGTGCATAAAATCTCAGTTTAAATAAGTGGTGTATAAAGATTTACGAGAACCGCGTGTTTTTATTTATTTAAACAGGAGTGGATCGGCCCATTCCGATAATGGGTGAAGCGATATGGCTACTCTTATTCCACTATCAGGACTGTCACACTTGCGTCTATTTGTTACTTTGTAATCATAACAGCACTCCAACCGCCCCCCCCCCCCCCGCTCCCCAAAACACCCCTCACACACTCAATGTATATATAACACACGCCATCACTTCAAAGTCTGCTGAGGGATATCAGTGCTGAGAAAGGACACGCAACAAAATATCGAATCAGAAAAGAAGCTGAGCAGCAGAATGATAGACTGCAAGCCAGTACCTGCTCTAAATGTACCCTGTAATCTCTATCACGGCTTAATTTCATAAAATTATGTATGATGCCTTTATTTAGTATCTGTGCAATTCAGAAAATGTACAGAACTTAGTGACGCCGATGGTTGCGGGTAGGTTTAATTAGTTGAAAAGAGGTGCATTTAAACCCCACTTTTTTTTCTTACTTTCAATCTATGAAGTTCAGACACTTGTACAGTATCGAGAGATAGATTGGGAAAATTAAAGTAAATCTTAACCAGAAATAGCGTTTCAATAGAACCATTTACTAACCATTTACCCAGGTTGTAAATCAGAAAACTTTTCATACTTGAAAGAAACCAAAAAAAATGAAGGCGTGGTACCGCAGAAATATTTTAAAGGCCAGGTTACCTGGCGTCGATCATCTGCTCTCCCCCTCCTTTATATTAATAATTTACGAGGCGCAGCTTTTCACTTTGTGAATTCTCAGAGGAAGAGCAACCACACTAGCTTCCCGCCATTTATGAGTTACTTTAGCGATTCATATTCGTTTGAATTCATGTCGACGATTCAAATAATCGTCAATGATTCAGAAAACGCGGGGCAGATTTGCACCGTGCCATGCACTGGAGATCGAATGATGATTTGACTATCTTATGAATCTTATCAAAAGGTTTATTAAACAATAGTTAGACTTCGTAATTTTCATAAGTAGAATGTATCGCAAAATACAAATAGCAGCTAGCGCTAAGTGCCAATTTCAACCCGAATCTCAATTAATCAGCCAAGTTTACATTAGTGAAAATGACTGGTGTGTTATATCTTGAGATTGAAACAGGAATAAAAAAAACAAAAAGGGAAACAAAGCCTCACATCACATTCTTGTTAAAATCAAGCCTCCCCATAAAGAATGAAAATCATTTTTGTGCTGATCAGACTGTACCCTAAGTTATGCTAAAGTTAAATGGATTAAAAAAAACAACAGGAACGAAAGTGAAAATTGTTCTCATTTAGAATGAACTGAACGGCCTGTGTACATCTTGTAATTTCTGCCTGGGTTGGTTTGCTTACAAGTGATTTCTCGCTCCGTGCCGCTGTGGCTTCAGGTTACAGACTGTCTCTCTTTTCCTTTTTCGCTTTTGTTTCTCAATGAAACGCCCACATCGCGTCCCCTGGGATCCCTGGTTAAACTCAGAGTCACCATGGCAACAACCTGCATTTCCCCACCTTTTAACCACTACAAACGGATGAACCTACATTTTTTTTTAAAAAGCACACAATTGCCCTTTTAACACTTTTTTTTAAACAACTGTACCCAGCCCACTTGTTGGTTAATAATTCCCCCACATTCGGCGAAGTGGGTCACATGGCGACTGTGTTGTCTTTTTAATCCATTTGGTGGCGGTGGAGTTATTGGCGCCGGGTGTGTGGATCCCGCTACAACTGTTTGTTCCGCGGAATCCTGGCTTTTCTTGTAAATTTTGTACCTTTTGGGAAAAAAAAACCCGACAGATGAGAGCAGGCGGGTCCGGAGACAGATCCTGCGCAGACAGCCGCAAACGCACCTGAGGGGCAAAAAAAAGACTTGTTGCATCGGAGACGCTGCCGTGGTGATCGGGCAGAGACCGGGAAAAGGAGGAAGGGGGAATAGGTGAGAGGGGCATCAGGATAGAGAGGAGGTGAAGCAGATGAGAGGGCAAGGAGGAGGAGGGTGCCCGATGCGCTGAGATGGGATCCGGCGGCGCCTGTCTCTTTCTCGGGGCTCTCAGGCACTCGCAGGTCCCGCCGGAGAACAGCAGTTGTTGTTGGCAAAGTTTGCAGCAGCTGAGAAGCGGGAGCAGGTTTGATGCTGATGAGTCCCAGGGGCGTCGGAGCCATCTTGAAATGAAATCGGGTTCAAACTAAAAACCCGAAAGGAAACCGGAGTGTGGGGGGGGTGGGGGGTGGGGAGAGAGAAAAAGGAGAAGGAAGGGAGGAGAGAGAAAAAGGAGAAGGAAGGGAGGAGAGAGAAAAAGGAGGAGAGAAAAAGGAGAAGGGAGGAAGGAAAGAAAAAGGTGAAGGGAGGGAGAGAAAGAAAAAAAATGGGATAAAAAGTAGAAAGGAGGGAGAGAAAAAGTAGGAGGGATAAAAAAAGGAAAGTAGGAGGGAGAAAAAAAAGTAGGAAGGAGGGGGAGAGAGAAAAGGGAGAGGGAGTGTGTGGGACCAAGCTCAACATGCCAGGCTCCACCGGGACTGGGTGAATGTGCCGAGGGCACTAGGTGTTAGGATGAGAAGTTGCTGGTCATTTTACCAGTGAGAGATTTGCCTTTAAAAAAAGTTGCCCCAAACCATGTCGCTTCGGTGCCGGATCGTCCTCGCCCTCCTCCTGCACATCCCCACGTCGAGCTGCCTGACACTGCACCTTTCCCAGAGGAAGGAGCCGGGCCCCGGGGAGCCGCCGCTGGCCAACCTGTCGGTGGGGGCGGCGGGCTGGTGGTACCGGCTGGACAGCACGCTGACGGCCGAGCCGCTGAGGGGCTGCCTGGCGCTGGCCGCCCGCACCGGCGAGCTGAGGCAGAGCGGCCCGCTGGACTGCGCGCTGCTGCCCTCCAACCCGGCGCCGCTGTACCTGCGGCTGCGGGCGGCCAGGCCACCGGGCTCGGTCACCGTGCGGGCCCGGCTCGCCGTGTACGTGCACGGCCAGGACTGTTACATCAAGTACAAGAGGAAAGCTGGCCCCAGGCCTCAGCCCGACCTGTCCATCGAGGTGCTGCTGGATGCCCAGCCCCGGCCCGGCTCCTCCTGCCTGCCCGCCGGCGAGGTGCTGCTGGACGTCAGGGACTTTCTGCCCGCCCTGCTGCAACCCGCCACCCTGCTGTGCACCAGCACCAGCGCCAACACCTCGCGGCTCCTGCTGCTCACGTCGGCCGGCGTCCTGTCCACCGGCGGTGACTGTGTGGCGAGGGGAGGCCGGCCCGCCGCCGCAGACCTGGTGTGCAGCAGCCGGCGGCTGGCCGCCCACCGGCGGGAGAGCCTGTCCATCCGTGTGCAGGTGAGCGCGGCGGGAGGTGCCGGGGGCGAGCGGCAGGGGCAGGAGGGGGTGAGGAGCCGGTCTTGGCGTCTGCGGACCAAGAGAGGCGCCAACCGCAGCCCCCAGTTCCAGCTGCCCAGCTACCAGGTGTCGGTGCCCGAGAATGAGCCCGCCGGCACCCGGGTCATCGTCCTCCGCGCCAACGATCTGGATGAGGGGGAGGCCGGCCGGCTGGACTACACCATGGAGTCGCTGTTTGACAGCAGGTCCAGTGACTATTTCCAGATGGACCCTGACACTGGAGCCGTTACCACCACGCAGTCACTCGACCGGGAGACCAAGGACACCCACGTGTTTAAAAGTGAGCTTCCAAATCTTTTGCTATGTGTCCGACGTATGAAAACAAACATAGAGTACCAAAAGTTTCTTGCCGGGTTCAAAACCTCTTGTTCTCAGCTTTCGGATCTGTCAAATCTCACTCATTAAGACCGATGATCACCCACCCCGGTGTAAAGAGTTGGCCATGTCACCCTTCGTGGTAAAATAGCCGCCCAGCATTCACTGATCAGGCTTACAACAAGACGTTTGGTCACTTCTGCAAGATCCTGGGGAGGGAGAAGGTTGGTGTTTGCGGAATTGTATCCCAGCATAGCTCACTACTTTCAGGGGAGCAAGAAAAATGATTAGAGGGGTATAGACATTCAGACTCACAGCTTTCTATTACCCTCTGCCCTGAGCTGTGATGCAGCAGATTTATATTTGATTAATGTTAATACACAAAAAGAACTTTTAATCACAAGTCAGTGCATGGCAGCAGGTAGTTTAAACTGCTCATCTGCTGCTGAAACCCTCATCCATGCCTTTGTTACCTCCTAGACTTGACTATTCCAACGCATTCCTGGCCGACCTCCCATTTTCTACCCTTCGTAAACTTGAGGTCATCCAAAACTCTCCTGCCTGTGTCCTAACCCTCACCAAGTCCTGTTTACCATCACCCCCGTGGTTGCTGGGCATACCAATGTAGCTCCCGGTTAAGAACATCTCAATTAAAACATTTTCATCCTTGCTTTCAATTCCCTCCATGGCCCCTCCCTATCTCTGCAATCTCCTCCAGCCCCACAGCCCTCCAAGATATCTGCGCTTGTCCAATTTTGACCTCTTAAGCATACTGTTCCACCATTGGTGGCCATGCCTTCAGCTGCCAAGACCGTAAAGCTCTGTAGTTTCCTCCTTAAACCTCTCTGCTTCTGTACTTGTCTCTCCTTTAAGATGCTCCTATCTCTTTGATCAAGCCCTAATATCTCCTTATGTGAATCAGTGCCAAATTTTGTTTGATAACACTCCTGTGAAGCGCGTGGGGACATTTTACTACATTCGAGGTGCTATATAAATACAAGTTGTTGGTGCATGGACTAATTTGGGGGAACTTCCCCATATGAACCCTTCAAGGTTATTGTTTTCAGATTTTTTTGGTTCAAATTCAATAATGGAGTGGAACTGAAGAGATACTCCACATCAACTTGGCATATTGAGTTGCAGAACATGGATTATGTCGTGCACAACGTTTAGCATTAATACTATTACAACAACAACAATATCACAAAATTAATCTCACCACCTGAATTGAAAGCTTAATATTAACTGCTAGAAGGATGTAGGCCTCTAGACTTATTATGGATGATTACATTATGACTGGCAGGGGTGAAAACTACAAGAACTTTTCAGCTTTCAAAGTAAGGCCCACCTTTCCTTTACTATCTAGAAAGCCATTGACTAGAGAAACTCACAGAGCTGGCACAGGCATGATGGGCCGAAAGATCCCCAGTGTTGTATAGTTCTATGATTCTATATACTTCCAACAGTTATTGCTCTAGAAATAAAATTAAAAGGCTTGTTGGGAAGCAAAGAGCATTGCTTAATTGATCAATTTAACAGTTTTTGTAATACCCAAATACTGCTGGTGTCCTTGAAGAAAAAGAGACTTGTGGTTTCATCCTTGAATAAAGTCATTTGTCCTCAATTATAACTTGCATCATGACGGAAAGTTCACTATTATGTGATTAGCAAATGTAATGTTTTTAATATGCTATTTAAAAAAAAACTTCTTTCCACAATATCTGTAGGGTCTGTTAAATTCAGAGTCATCAATAAAAATTGAGAGCTTACTAATTTATTACAGTAACTTGTCAGATTTATATAAAAACAGGTAATGACAGTAGAAACAATATGTATTTAACCTTTCATGTTGCTGCCTACGACCCTAGTGAGCTGCATCTAAGACAATCTCCCCCTAATACAAAGTCTCATAGATATGGATTGCCATTGACCAGCAAATGTGTTTCAATGGAATGAATTTTTCTCCCCCTTGTCCAAGAAACAATTATAACAGAGGTGTCAAAATATAACAGTATTGCCTGTCCTTCTTAAATAGGTGAAACTAACCTGCAGCATATGTCTCAAGTACATAGCAACTACTGTGCTAACCATTTTACTTGCCAAAATTGCAGAAGTGGTCATTCATTGGCAAAGGCAGAAAATAATCAACATTCCAGCTTATTGTGTCTATCCATAACATGCAACATAGAAACAGACTCGTGAGTGAGTTTATCACAAAACTGAGTGAACGTTAGAATATAGCAGAAGCATTCAGGATCTAGTGCAAATATCACAGAATAAAAAAAACTGCAATCCCTGGACAGTAATGTTTATTTTAACATTTGCTATTTTGGTTATATTTTATTGTAATGTGAGAAAATGAAAAGTCAGAAATTTTTGGCAGAGTGAAATATAGCAGACAATATATGTATTACTCTGTGGGTGGTGCTTCATGCTATATCATAAATAATCCAAAAATCCTCACACTTTGCAGTATGCATGTTTTACACAATGCAGCTCTATTCTTTCAACTATTTCCACCCTTTTCTATTCAGACATGCTATTTTGGATGCAGCACTGCGGCTTTTGATTGTTATATTTTTTTTAAATGCCAGGATAGAAATTTAAAAACACACTTGGTCTTGCTGAAGTTTTTATTTTAATTGAGAAACTAAGGTGAAAAGCGAAGGCCCAAAGAAGGGAAGATGAAACAAATCTGTGGATAGTGATAGTTGATGGCAAAATTGAGTTTTTAAAAGCATGAAGATTGCAGGAACAACAACAACTTGTATTTTATATAGTGCCTTTAATGTAGTAAAACATCCCCAGGTGCTTCTCGAGGAGCATTATAAAACAAAATTTGACACAGAGCCACATGAGATATTGGGGCAGATGACGAAAAGCTTGGTCAAAGTGATAGGTGTTAAGGAGCATCATAAAGGAGGATAGAGAGGCAGGGAGGTTCAGGGAGGGAATTGCAGAGCTTGGGGCCTTGGCAGCTGAAGGTGTGGCCACCAATGGTTGAGCGATTAAAATTAGGGCGAGACCATGGAGGGATTTGAAAAGGATGAGAATTTTAAAGTCGCGCTTTGATGGCCCATTGTTTCTCTAATCCTAGGGACCAGATGTAATCAGCCCTGAGGACCTCTCTTTATAGCCTACCCCAGATTATAGCTCTGTTTTTTTTTGTATGATGATATTACTATCGCATTATACATAACTCGTATAGCTGTTCCAGGGATGGACATATTTACACTCCCTCACTCTACTTTTATTCACCTCAGACAGGTAAATAGGTAATTATTTACATTTGTGATTATTGAACTTTTAGTTTTAAAATTGTGGTTTTATATCTTTTTACTTTTCAGTTAATGTCTTCAAGCCCATAGCCATCTATTTATGGTTACATATAGCTATTGCATGTGATTTTGAAACCATGTGCTTCTCAATATAGCCTATTCTCATATGTGTTTGGTATCCACTAAATTGCAGCAATTACAATTAGTGCAAAAGGAAAATCATTACCAGGTCCTGATATACCACTTTGTCTGGCCTTCTGTAAGCCAACACTGACCTTCTGCCAATAATTCTTCAGACATATAGGAATGTGTTGTGCAAAGTCTTAGACATTTTTTCAAACCCTGACATGGAATGAATTAATTATATTTTACATTGTGTGAATGTTTTGATAAGTAACTTACAACAGCTAGCACTTGCATAACATCTTTTAATATAGCATAATGTATGTTACAAGGCACTTCACTGATGTGGGGATGGGTGGGGTGCCGGAATTGTATACTGAGCAAAATGTAGGGAGAAAAGTTGGGGAGATGGCTGAATGTGCAGCCGAAGAAAGAAGTTTTGAGGAGAGTGTGATAATAAGGCAACAGGGATTAGGGGAACAATTTCATAGTGCAGGGAGTGATGGCCATTTCTTTATGGTTTTGAGACTGGGTTATATAAATGCATATATTATTTGGAATAAATATTTACAATAAACAGCTTAAACTTCAATACAGATGTTGCTGTGGTTCAGGTCATTTGAGTTCCAGCTCGCCATATCACAGAATTATAGGACATGGGCTTATACCTGCAATTTCCCGATGTATAAAAAAGAAAGGTTTGTATTTATATAGCACTTTATCCTATTGGAGAAATATCTAAAAGCATTTCACTTGAAGTTTATTTGAAGTGCAATGACTTGTCATGTAGGCATATGTGGCAGCCAATTTGCACATCACAAAATCTTACTAACAGCAATGATTGGAGGTTTTTTCCGGTGTCTTTTTGAGGGCAGAATGTTGGTCAGCACACTCTTCTTCAAAAAGTGCCATTGCACCTTGATCAAGCCGACAGTGCGTCGGTTTAACAACTTCTCTGAAAGAATGCATCTCTGACAATGCAGTACCCCCTCAGTTCTGAAGTCTTCTTCTAGATTATGTACTTAAATCCTGGAGTGGGTTTGAACCCACAACCTTCTGTCTGAGGCGCAACACTACTAACCGAGTCAAGCTGGCACTTTATGCCAGCTACTAATCTGAGCTGTGGTAAGCAGAGACAAGGGCTTTGTCGACAGGGAGGATAATTGGAGGGAGAGCTTTTCTGGTGCACTATTCATCAGAAATATAATGAGCTGCATCGGCAGAGACATGGGAGCTGGTTGTTGCCTGCCACCTTACCTGGAGAAATGATGAAGGGAAGTGTTTAAAGCATTTTCAATAGCTTGTGTACAGAGCATATAGTGCATCTGCATTGTGAAGCTGTCCATACATCTATTGATGAAGACACAAGTAATTGATTTGACTTTAACTTATTATTATTGATCAGTTCCCCAATGGTGCTGTTATTGAATTAAATGTGTGGTGTGGTACTGAGCCATTCAGTCGAGAAAAATACGACATTTGATTCCTGATCTTTGCTTAGTTGACTGACCTCCGAGTTGTCACACATGATTGAATATCCTGCTGATGTGTAATATCCAGGTTCACAGAAGATGATTGGCCACACGGAGGAAATGCTGAAGGTCAGCAGCATTTGTAGAACTGCATCGTAGCATGATTCCCTGCAGAGCTGAGGAATTTACTGTTTTGCCAACATATTCTTGATGGTTTAAAAAATGTTTTTTCTTTTTTTTAAGTTACTGCATTTGACAATGGAACGCCACGTCGAATGACTGCTGCCACCCTCACTGTGACTGTCAGTGACACGAATGACCATGTCCCGCTCTTTGAACTATCCGAGTATAGGGAGGTAATTCGGGAGAATGTGGAGGTGGGCTATGAGGTGCTGACCATTCGAGCAACTGACAGTGATGCACCTTCCAATGCCAACATGCTGTACCGTATTGTCAACAATAATGGAAATAACTCTGTCTTCGAGATCGACACTAGATCTGGGATTGTAAGGACCAGAGGGGTCATAGATCGGGAAGTGGTGGCTGAATATCACTTAATAGTGGAGGCAAACGATCAAGGAAGAGATCCTGGTCCTCTAAGTGCCACAGCAAATGTTTACATAACCGTGGAGGATGAGAATGACAACTCCCCACAATTCAGTGAGAAGCGTTACGTTGTTCAAGTGCCTGAAAATGTTCCTGTGAACACCAAAATCCTGCAGGTCAAAGCTACCGATCGAGATAAAGGGAACAATGCCGTAATTCATTATAGCATAGTGAGTGGAAATATAAGAGGCCAGTTCTACATAGATTCTCTAAATGGCAATATTGATATCATCAACCCATTGGATTATGAGACAACTAGAGAATACACCCTTCGAGTTAAAGCCCAGGATGGTGGAAGGCCGCCTTTGATCAACAGCACAGGTTTGGTCATGATACAAGTGATTGATATGAATGACAATGCTCCAATATTTGTAAGCACACCTTTTCAGGCCACAGTGTTGGAGAATGTGGCCATTGGGTATTCGGTAATTCACATCCAAGCTATTGATGCTGATTCCGGGGACAATGCTCGTTTGGAATACAGACTGATAGATACACCACCAGACTTTCCACTTGTTATAAGTAACAATACAGGTTGGATTACAGTTGCTATGGAATTGGATAGAGAGATGACTGAATTTTACGCTTTTGGTGTGGAAGCTAGAGATAATGGGATCCCATCCATGACTTCCTCGGCCGCTATCAGCATCACTGTGCTGGATGTGAACGACAACAATCCTACCTTTACTGAGAGGGTTTATTATCTGAGGTTGAATGAAGATGCACCTGTGGGTAGCAGTGTGCTGACTGTCACTGCGATTGACAGGGATGTTAACAGTGTGGTAACGTATCAGATATCGAGTGGCAACACAAGAAATCGATTTTCAATAACCAGCCAGAGTGGTGGTGGGCTAATTACTTTAGCTCTGCCCCTAGATTACAAGCAGGAAAGGCAGTATGTTCTTACGGTTACTGCATCTGATGGAACTCGGTTGGACACAGTTCAGGTCTATATCAATGTTACTGATGCTAACACACACAGACCAGTATTCCAGAGCTCACATTATACAGTCAGCATCAATGAGGACAAACCAGTTGGCACAACGGTGGTGGTTATTAGTGCATCTGATGAAGATACAGGGGAAAATGCCAGGATAACCTATATTATGGAGGACAACATTCCCCAGTTTAAAATTGACCCTGACGCTGGAACCATAACCACACAGATGGAGCTGGACTATGAAGACCAGGCATCATACACGTTGGCAATAACAGCAAGAGACAATGGAATCCCACAGAAATCTGATACTACATATGTTGAAATCCTGGTTAATGATGCTAATGATAACAACCCTCAATTTGTGCGAGATTTGTACCAGGGCACCGTGTATGAGGACGTCCCCTTGTCTACTAGCGTATTGCAGATTTCGGCCACTGACCGGGATTCGGGGTTCAATGGAAGAGTCCTTTACACCTTCCATGGTGGCGATGATGGAGATGGGGATTTCTACATAGAGCCCTCATCAGGGATTATTCGAACTGGGAGGAAGCTAGATCGAGAAAATGTACCAGTTTATAACTTGAGAGCCTTTGCTGTCGACAAAGGTAACCCACCACTTAAGGCAGCTGTGAATGTGCAGATCACTGTGCTTGATGTAAATGACAATGCTCCCGCTTTTGAAAAGGATGAGTTTGATATTTATATAGAAGAAAACAGTTCTGTCGGCTCCTCGGTGGCCAGGGTCACAGCAACAGATCCTGATGAGGGAACAAATGCACAAATCATGTACCAGATTGTGGAAGGAAACGTCCCTGAGGTCTTCCAGTTGGATATGTTTACCGGCGACCTCATTGCCCTCTCAGATTTGGATTATGAAACCAAAACTGAATATGTCATTGTGGTCCAGGCCACTTCAGCGCCTCTGGTCAATCGAGCCACAATCCACATTCGACTTGTGGATAAAAATGACAATGCTCCCGTGCTTCGGAATTTTGAGATCATTTTTAACAACTATGTTACCAACAAATCAAACAGCTTTCCTTCTGGTGTGATCGGGAAGATTCCAGCCTATGACCCGGATGTATCAGATAATCTTTTTTACACCTTTGTGGAGGGCAATGATCTTAACCTTTTGATTTTGGACCAAAACACTGGACACCTTAAACTGAGCCAGGACTTGGACAATAACAGGCCTTTGGAAGCAAACTTGAAGATCTCTGTCACAGGTAAGATGGCAAAACTCATCTCTTAAATGGTTCAATGCATAGTGAAAATTTGGAGCACTTGACAGAAAAAAAAAGTTAAAATGGTTGCTTCATTTTTGAAGGGTACATTTTTAATATGTAATGTTGATGTAACTTTGCTCTCGGTTATCTTTAACGTTTGTTGTACTTTATTACAACTTTGAAAAATAACAAGCATTCTCCAGTTTTATATTTCAGCAGTGTTTGAAGTGGTGCTTTTAAGTTATGTTGGAATGTAAATATTTTGTCAAGATGAAGGGAATGTTAAAAGGTAAAATAGTTATTTCAGAGATCTGTTGCTGATATTTCTCTAACCTTAGGTTTCATAATTTACTTGGAATATTTTTGCACTTTGAGGATGTACACTTTCTTGATAAAAAGTCTGCTGTTGAAGATAATGTGTTCCGAGATTAAGATTTCAAGAGCTAACGCCTGAATTTAACGTTAAATGTGATTTTATATGTCAACGCATTGAAACAACATCACTGTATTTAGATTTCCAAAAGGCATTCGATAAGGTGCCACAAAAAAGGTTACTGCAGAAGATAAAAGTACGCGGAGTCAGAGGAAATGTATTAGCATGGATAGAGAATTGGCTGGCGATCAGAAAGCAGAGAGTCGGGATAAATGGGTCCTTTTCCGGTTGGAAATCAGTGGTTAGTGGTGTGCCACAGGGATCAGTGCTGGGACCACAACTGTTTACAATATACATAGATGACCTAGAAGAGGGGACAGAGTGTAGTTTGCAGATGACACTAAGATTAGTGGGAAAGCGGGTTGTGTAGAGGACTCAGAGGCTGCAAGGAGATTTGGATAGGTTAAGCGAATGGGCTAAGGTTTGGCAGATGGAATACAATGTTGGAAAGTGTGAGGTCATCCACCTTGGGAAAAAAAACAGTAAAAGGGAATATTATTTGAATGGGGAGAAATTACAACATGCTGTGGTGCAGAGGGACCTGGGGGTCCTTGTGCATGAAACTCTTTTGGAGTTTACCTGAAAAACATAAACATTAATCCGTGCCCCCTGACCTGGATGACACACCAGACATTTACAAGGCCCTTTTTTTCCTTTTTTTTTGTTTTTTTTTGTGTTTTTCTTTTTTTTTGGGCACTAATATCACATCCCCCCCCCCCCCCCCCCCCCAGTGCCCCCTATAAAAGGGGATAGGGACACTAAAAGCACCGGCAATTAAAACAAATTAAACTTTAAAACGTAAAATCAAATTAAAATTTGGTTGCCGGGCGTGATGATGCACTCCAGTCCCTCCGGTGCCCACCTCTCGCGGAAGGCCGCGAGCGTACCGGTGGACACCGCGTGCTCCATCTCCAAGGACACCCTGGACCGGATGTAAGAGCGGAAGAGAGGCAGGCAGTCAGGTTGAACGACCCCCTCGACCGCCCGCTGCCTGGACCGGCTGATGGCACCCTTGGCCGTGCCCAGGAGCAGTCCTACGAGGAGGCCCTCGGACCTACCCGCTCCCCTCCGCACAGGGTGCCCAAAGATCAGGAGAGTGGGACTGAAGTGCAGCCAGAATTTCAGGAGCAGCCCCTTTAAATAATAAAACAGGGGCTGCAACCTCGTGCACTCAATAAAAACATGGAACACGGACTCCTCCAGACCGCAGAAATTGCAGGCGTCCTTGTGCATGAAACTCTTTTTTTGGAGTTTATCTGAAAAACATAAAACATTAATCCGTGCCACCCGACCTGGATGACACACCTGACATTTACAAGGCGTTTTTTTTTTTGTGTTTTTCTTTTTTTTTGGTTTTTTTTTAGGCACTAAAATCACACTTTTTTTCCCTCCAGTGCCCCCTATAAAAGGGGAGGGGGACACTAAAAGCACCGACAATTAAAACAAATTAAACTTTAAAACGTAAAATTAAATTAAAATTTGGTTGCCTCCTTCCCAAAAGGTTAGTTTGCAGGTGCAGCAGGTAATCAGGAAGGCAAATTGAATGTTGGCCTTCATTGCGAGAGGGATGGAGGACAAAAGCAGGGAGGTCTTGCTGCAACTGTATAAGGTATTGGTAAGGTCGCACCTGGAGTACTGCGTGCAGTTTTGGTCACCTTACTTAAGGAAGGATATACTAGCTTTGGAAGGGGTACAGAGACGATTCAAAGGCTGATTCCAGAAATGAGGGGGTTACCTTATGATGATAGATTGAGTAGACTGGGTCTTTATTCCTTGGAGTTCAGAAGGATGAAGGGTGATCTTATAGAAACATTTAAAATCATGAAAGGGATAGACAAGATAGAGGCAGAGAGGTTGTTTCCATTGGCCGGGGAGACTAGAACTAGGGGGCACAGCCTCAAAATACGGAGGAGCCAATTTAAAACCGAGTTGAGAAAGAATTTCTTCTCCCAGAGGGTTGTGAATCTGTGGAATTCTCTGCCCAAGGAAGCAGTTGAGGCTAGCTCATTGAATGTTTTCAAGTCAAAGATAGATAGATTTTTAACCAATAAGGGAATTAAGGGTTACGGGGAGAGGGCGGGTAAGTGGAGCTGAGTCCACGACCAGATCAGCCATGATCTTATTGAATGGCGGAGCAGGCTCGAGGGGCTAGATGGCCTACTCCTGTTCCTAATTCTTATGTTCTAATAGTGTTACTTGAGAGGACATTTGTGTTTTTGAATGTGATGTGATCATTAGTTACCGTGAAACAGACTTTTCTTGTTCGGTGCCTCTCCATTATCGAAGATTTTGTAAAAAAACATGTGGTTTAAAATTGGATTTTGAGTAGTTATTCTGAGAAAGCAATGCTTGTTTTCAGTTTTCATACAAAGCCACATACAAATCTCTGCCATCTCTTTGAGAATGCGTTATTTGTATGGAAATTACATGCTGTTTGATTCAAGTTTATACATTTCTCCAATAATGACTGGTTCCCTTTTAAGGTTGAGTGTGTGTTGCAGTATTAGTGGTCTCCGATCTTATTAAAATTTGACCTACAGGATTTTATATCATGGTATGTTGAGCAAAAACTACTCTCATTAGTAACATTTTCCAGCAGGTTAAAAATGACTGCCCTTTCTCATTCCCCGTCCAGCTGCTTTCTTTCTCCTTTTTTGTATTTAGAAAATACAATGAAATTAATGTGTGACTGTTAAACAGTGGAGACAAATCCTCACTAAATGTGTTCTATCACTGGCACCATTTTTCAAGCAATCCTATCAACTGACTAAATACATTTAAATCCTGGAACTAGGAGTGTAATCTTTCTCTGAATCGAGTGCCATTAATGAAGATTTCTAGACATTGTCTTGCTGGTTTAATTCATGTACCAGGAAACATTTCAGTTATAGGTGCTTAAAGCCTCTGCGCCCGAAATTCATGGACTGCCCAAAAATGCGATTTTGATGAAAAAACACCTACATACCGCTCGGCGGATAATTCATCATTGACATATCGCCAAGCGGTATGCACAACATTCGCCGTGCAGAACCGCCCGCATACCGTCCAAAAAGTCCGATTTTCATGGCATACCACTGACATACCACCAGAGCTGCATACCATCCTGGAAAAGGTGGATTTACGCGATGTTAAGTGGGCGGCAATGGGCGGTAGTGCTCGGAGCCGCCATTTTGAAATCGGGAACAGCCAGCTAAAGCAGCACCTCTGTATTTCAGAGGTGAACAGGGACTTTACAGTGGAAATGGTATTTTTATTGGTACTGAGTAACTTATTAAGATAAAAGGCATTTTAGTTATTTTTTTTTCATTGAAAAATATTCTGGAGATGTACAAAGAATGGGGCCTGTACTATCTCAGCCTGTATTGCTGACCCTCTAATGGAGGATCCAGATGTGAGAAGGTTTATTGAGCAGAGTTATCAGGGTAATAGATGAGGTCGCAGACTAATTTAGGAGGGGAGACCTTACCTGCAAACAGTGTAGACCAATTGACAGTATGTTCAAAAGATGTGCTTCCGAAAAGAGGTGATCAATGAGATTTGCCAGCTCATTAAGGCAGATCTGCAGCCCAGTACCACAAACATTACTGCACTCTCTGTCAAGATGAAGGTGACTGCGGCACTTTCCTTTTATGCATGTGGCTCTTTTTAGGCATCAGCTGGGGACATATGCTGTATTTCTCAGTATGTTACTCATCGGTGCATTTGACAGGTAACCAAAGTATTGTATGCACGCCGGATGGAATTTATAAACTTCCCAATGACCAGGGAGGTACAGAGTGACAGGGCTTTGGGATTTGCACGCATTGCTGGCTTCCCCAAGGTGCAGGGTGCTGTTGACTGTACCCATATTGCCCTGTGAGCACCATTACAGGAGAGGGAGGTGTACTGAAACCGTAAGGGATTCCACTCCCTCAATGTGCAGCTCGTATGCGACCATACACAGCGCATAATGGCAGTGAATGCCTACTTTCCAGGGAGCATCCATGATGCGCACATCTTGCGTGAGAGCACTGTGTCTGACCTGTTGAAGTCTGAGCCACACGGTAAATGCTGGATGCTGGGGGATAAAGGGTACGACCTCGCCAACTGGCTCTTGACCCCCCTGTGCGGAACTCTCAGACAGAAGCCGAGCAACGATATAATAAGAGCCATATAGCCACACGTAATATTATCGAAAAGACAATTGGAGTGCTGAAGCAGTGCTTTCGATGCTTGGACCACTCGGGAGGCAGGCTGCAATATCACCCTGAGCAGGTTGCTCAGTTCACAGTGGTGTGCTGCATGTTGCATAATTTAGCCATCGTGCAGGGACAGGAATTGCCACAGGGGACTGCGGGACCACGTGAGGAGAGAGTGCAGCAGACGGAGGAGGAAGAAGAAGGAGGAGGAGGGGCAGGAGGTTGAGGAGGAGCTTCCAGATGAACCTGTAGCACCGCCCCCGCCCCCCCCCCCCCCCCCCCCGCCCCAACAGCACAGCAGAGAGCACGCAGAGCGTATGTCACTGCAAAATTGTTACGTCAGCAGCTCATAAATGAACGCTTTGCTTGAATTTGGAGAGCTGCTCTTTGGGATCCTGATGACTGTTACCCCAAAAGTTTGACACTGTACAAGAGAGTGCTTAAATTCAATTCAAATGTGTATGTAAAAATGTAAAATAATTATACAACAGTTTTAAAACTTCGTAAAACATAATTATACAACAACTTTAATAACTACTTTAATAGCAACTTTAATAACTTTAACAACTTGAATAAACTTTTAAAAATCAAACTAATTATTAAATGTGTAAGAAAAGACCCTTTTACTGTCATTGACCACGACCTCGACCACGTGCTACACCATCCTTGGGACTCTTTTTTTAAATTTCCCCCATCCTTTCCTTATTCCCGCCCTTCCCTTTCCCACAGCCCCAGAGCCCGGACCTCCCTCTGTTGATACCAAGCCGACGTGCAGCACCGTACCCTGAGTGCTGTTGCTGTCGTTGGGGGTCAGACATTGCAGGCGCAATAAATTGGGCCTCAGGAGAAGCTCGTGATGTGGAAGGCATGGCTTCAGGGTTGGAAGCTGCTATCAGCTCCCCACCCTCGGGTGCTGTCGACCCGACTACTATGGCACGGGGGCGGTTCCGTGCCAGATCCCGATCCCGTCGATTGTCGCATAGCTTCGACGGAGTCGGCGGTTCGCTCCATCACAGTGATCGTACGCGACATATAGAGCTGCGATGTTTGCGGCTATCGTAGCCATGGCTTTGAGCAGCTCTCGACCTATGTCGACGCTGGCCTTTGACAGATGCACCATGTCCTGGTACGCACCTATCTGTCATGCAGCAACTGCCCTTTTTTTGCACCAACCTCCGTCGCTGCGGCAAAGGTGCTGCAACGCTGGGGGTGCCTTGCTGCGCACCACTTGGTCCCGCAGAATCAGAGGAGCCATGGGGGAATTCCCTGAATATAGAGTCGGTGGTGGAGGATGTTCCAGCTGTCCCACATGGAACTGGTGTATCCTCCTCCGTCTCTATCCCCACCCCTACTGGCTCCGGGATCAGCGGCTTTTCCTCTTCCTCTTCGTTGTCTTCATCTCTAAGTGGTGAAGTCGAGAGAGGGCTGGGTGATGCCAGAGTTGGAGGCAGTGGGTCTCTCTGTGCAGGTGTGGTCTGAATCGTCCAAGTCTGGAAGTACAAAACAACATTTAAAAATGCTTGGCACCAGGGGAGGGGTCAGGGTTACATGAGTACATAGTACAGTGACTTAGCACAGTCTTACTTAAATGTCCACCACTGCTGCATTACTGCATTACATATCACAGACAGACAATACATATATGCATTGCGTTACATGCCCCCAACATTGCAGTACATCACATGAGGCCAACATTACAGTGCAATAAACTTGCATTACATTACATCAGGCCAACATTACTGTTACAGTTACATTACATGACATGACAGGATCGCAACACAGACCAGGGATTGTATTCCACTGACCATCCTGTGTGAGTGGGTCAGCTCCAATGCCGGTTGCTATCCCCAACCAGGGCATGGATCTCTATTTCTGCCAATTACTCTTGGGTTGTGGGTCCTTCCCCCCCCCCTGCCCGACTCTACCCCCCCCACACCTGCGCCAGTGATCGGCTGCTATTGCAGATGTCTTGTTCTACAGAAAGTGAAGTAAATGAAAGTAAAAATCTTCAATCCATTTAACATCGCAGACACACAGGGTCACGCACACGCACAAACACATTGCCTGAAAGCACGAACACATTGCCGTAAACCTTAAGATAAATAACATCATCCATGTGACACTGAACCTACATTTACATGGTACATGGCACATGGCAGGTACATAAATAAAAACATTACTTACTCTTGCTATCCTCACCAGGTCGTTCCACCTTTTACGGCACCTTTCCCCGGTGTGTACCATGGTACTTGTGGAGGACACAGCCTCCCCGATCACATCCCATATCCTATTGTATTCCTTTGGGCGGCAGTGGGGAGGGGGCAGGGGCGGGCTTTCCACGACCACCCTTTGTTAGGTTGGAGTACCTCTCTGATATTCTCGAAGGGCAGGTAACTCTGTCTCGTCGAACGCGAGTGCCCTCAACCTCCCGTTCTTTTCGATGTTCCTGTACTTCGACTTTTTTTTAAACATCTCCATTATTTTTTGTTATGATTTTTGCTTTGTAAAATATGTCTTTTGTTCAAACTGTAGAATTATTATTTATGAATTTTTTTAACTCTGCAATGTGTTTTTAAAGTAACTGACTGTCGACTAGCTTGCTGCTCCTTCTCACACTCTCTCCCTCAACTTCAACTCAATGCGCATGCGCGGGTGACCCCTGACCCCCGAAATCGCGGGTAAAACACTTCTGTGAAAAAAAACGGGGAAAAAATTAATTGCGCATGGTTCAGTGTGCACCATCCATCGAAAAGAAAGTCGATCTGAATCAACTAATATACTTCCTACCGCCCACTGCATACCGCCGAAAAAAAAATCAACCAATTCTGTCCTCTTCGGTCTCGGCGGTATGCCGCTGGTTTGAAACGATATACTGCCGAGAAATGGGCGGACCTTTTGTAATGACCAATTTCGGGCCCTCTAACTTGTGAAGAGCTGTTTATATAGTTTCCTATAATTTAAAACAGTAGAATGTCATCTAATAATATTAGGGTGGGGGAGAATTCCTTTGACACTGTGTGTAGCAAAATCATAAACATGCTCTTTTTGAATGCATTTATAATGTAACTGCACATAGAACCAATTCAATTCTTTCCCCGAGGTGGAAAAGGGAAAAGGCCATTTAAAATGTGCTAAACCACATCACGGCACTTTGTAGAACCTAGAATTCTTTGATGACGTGTCAATCAAATCTCAGTACCAGGAAGTTTAATTGTTAGTGGTTTTGGAGAGTGAAACAATGAAGTCCGTTTTGATTAACCGTAAATGCAGTTCCACTTTAGAACAAATGCTTTTGTTTAATTCTTTATCTCCTGGTTCTTTTATCTTAATTGCAGTTCACAGCATCTCACCTCACTGCATTTTTATTGGGAGTAGGAAACGTACTTGTTTCAAATTTGCTGAAATATTTTTGAGAAACGAAGATGCCCTTCCCTTTCTTCTTGGAGGGTGTTAAAAAGAGTGACTTGTCTTTGTATAGCATCTTTTGTGTCATCTGAACAACATAGAATGTTTAATGGCCAAGTGTAGCATCTACAGTATAGGAAAATGGGGCAGTTATGCACAACAAATAAGATAAATGTTTAGTTAATCTGTTTTCTTTTGGTGATGTTGGTTGAGGGTAAATGTTGACCAGAATGCTGAGAAAACTCCCTGTTCTTCTGCCATCTGATATTTTTATGTCCATCTGAGCAGGCAGATTTCTCACCTTGGTTTAATATCTCACCCGAAAAATGACATTTTAAGTTTTAGGATGGTAACATACGGAGAAGTGAAAGAAAAATGAACCTAAAATCACTAAGCGAGTGAGAGATGGATCCATGACAAAGCCCCAATATAGTCAATTGAGTCGACAAACCAATCCAATATGTAGACCTGACTTTGGTGTATTATTAAGGGAAAACCAAAACGAGAGGCAATGGGACACTTTTTTTTCTGATTGGTTAAATATTTTAACTGTTCAGAACGTGAGGTTGTGTTTTAAAATTATAGTGGGATCTCTGCCAGAGAACACTGGGAACAGATGACTTCAGTGCTATTTCCGCTCTGTCAGGTTTGCTCCAGGTTATAATAAAGGTTACCATTATCAGATCTTTGTTCCAGAGTTGAATTACCAGCTTTAATGCTGTGCCCAACCCAGCAGCCAGGCTCAGAGCTGTTAAAATTCTTTCCGTAGGTGAATATTGGATTGAAACCCATGATTAGGGCAAGTGATATCACTCCTAAATTTGCATTATCAACACTCTGAGTTGTAAGAATTGCGATACTTGGGCAGTAATGCACTACATGTGATAAACACAGAAATTTGTAAGACTTACTGTGGATGTCACACTGCCAAATCACTTGCCATCCTTATGACTGAGAAAGAGGTGGGCTAAAACCCCTGTGTGTTTGGATGATGATGGTTGCAGACTATGTGTAGTTTTGTTTTGGCTCGATAAATTACTGATGGGGCTGGAAATTGGAAGCTTTTTAATTGTATATTACTAATTGAAATACTTCTTTTTGGATATAACCGATTGATACACATTGCATTAATACAGAGGTACGTACATTTAGTGTATGTGATGTAATGTGCACAGTACCTTATGGATGTCAGTGAGCTTTACTGAGTGGCTTGGGTAGTGGCTGACCCTGGAGACTGACTCAAGGAGTGTCAACATTTGTACTGCTGCGCTGACCAATGGGTCACTACCTGCCGGTTTTTGGTTGCACTGCGAGAGCTTTGACAGTGACCTTGTTTGGATGCAGTGGAATGTGCTTTTGATGCTTCGTGTATGACCTATGGAAGAGGTGTTGCTGATGTGCTGACCAGCTGTTCATAGTGGTCCAGATATGGGTTCTAAGTCTTGGGGAGAATGATTCCCTCAAACTGGGAAAGGTTTTTTTTGTCGAGGTTGGAAAGTGTAGTCTTCATGTTAAATCTTCGACTATGGAGATCTCATTTACTCAATGTTGGT
Organism: Pristiophorus japonicus; assembly: GCF_044704955.1. NCBI lineage: Eukaryota > Metazoa > Chordata > Chondrichthyes > Pristiophoridae > Pristiophorus > Pristiophorus japonicus. The sequence goes on from NC_091989.1 coordinate 47,416,779, forward strand.
AACAATGTTTTAGTTTGCTATGTGCTGCTCTGTGGGGTGGTTGGACAACAGTAGTTCTTGTGACTGGATTCCAGTCTTAGCTGGACTAGCAAAGATAGTTCTGAAGAGAATATAACCTGCATTGATGAATGTTATTTCCCAACAGTTATAGAGTTGCATTAGCAGAGTCCCAGAAATGGGTTATGTGTTGGCCTCCTTGTTTGCTTACTATTAGAACAGGGAGAAAATAAAAACATAAATATGGGGTCAAGCAGGTAACATTCAAAATTGTGGTCAACTTGCAGTCCTGCCATTATCTTTGATGTGCCCCTAACAGAAGAGTTCCACAGGACATCCAGCCTTTAACTAAAATCCCGCTCGATCACCTGTCATTGTTTCCAGCTTCTGTTCTTCTTTCCCTAAGTGTAGCTGTTAGTGTCTAGTTTCTTTCATGACATTCCTTCTCCAGTCCATTCAGATTCCAGGTCTTGATGAAGGTTAGCATTTATAGACATAATCATCTGTACAGTTTCTCAAACTGTATCAATTACTTGTGAAGCTTCTGTAGTGAAATACCAGAGATAACTTCTGACATTCCAACAGCTGTGTAAAAGGACAGCTGGGAGTAATAGTACACTCCAAGCACAGATAGCATTTTGGCTGTGGCAGGGAGAGCATTCAGCTGTCAATCATAAGAAATGTCACAGCACAAGAACAGTGGGGGCAGAGAGCTCATTGGTCATGTCAACATTAAAAGTGACTTTTCCCAAACCTGGAATTCTCTGTCTTAATATAGTAGCTGCAAAATTAGAACATTTTCTATTGCTAATGTTTAGACAGTTCAGTGTGATGAAGTGGAATAGTCGAAATAGAAGACCTTACAAGAAAGAGACCTTACAAGAAATGTCTGGGTAATTGGCTTTCTGAAATGCAAACATTTGCAGATCAATGAGTGTAGTGGGGGGGGGGGGGGGGGCGCGGCTGCTATACTAACTGAACAAGAAGCGTGTAAAGAGAACTGTTTCATTTTTTGTTTTTACTAGTGATCTATTTTTTTAATCCCTCTCCTGTAGTTATTGCCTTGTGCTCGGGTATGTCCCTATGGGCCCTGCCAGCTAGCCAACACCTTTTTCCCCCACCCCTTCCTAACATTGAAACATAGAAAACAGGTGCAGGAGTAGGCCATTCGGCCCTTCGAGCCTGCACCACCATTCGATAAGATCATGGCTGATCATTCACCTCAGTACCCCTTTCCTGCTTTCTCTCCATACCCCTTGATCCCTTTAGCTGTAAGGGCCATATCTAACTCCCTCTTGAATATATCTAATGAACTGGCCTCAACAACCTTCTGTGGTCGAGAATTCCACAGGTTAACAACTCTCCTGAGTGAAGAAGTTTTTCCACATCTCAGTCCTAAAATGGCTTATCCCTTATCCTTAGAATGTGACCCCTGGTTCTGGACTTCCCCAACATCGGGAACATTCTACCTGCATCTAACCTGTCCAGTCCCATCAGAATTTTATATGTTTCGATGAGATCCCCTCTCATCCTTCTAAACTCCAGTGAATACAAGCCCAGTCGATCCAGTCTCTCCTCATATGTCAGTCCTGCCATCCCGGGAATCAGTCTGGTGAATCTTCGCTGCACTTCCTCAATAGCAAGAACATCCTTCCTCAGATTAGGAGACTAAAACTGAACACAATATTCCAGGGACATGGGACACTGAAACCAGTTGCCAAGTTCCTGTCCCCTTTCCAGCTAAACTCAGACCGGGAAGCTTCATAGCCCATGTATCTATATCATACCGTGCACGATATTGCTCAGCGAATCATCATAAACCACAAAGATTGCAGGCTTCATCGCTGATGTTAATTGGATCGACGTTGGGGATGTTACAGTTAATCGTCAGTATTTAGATTCTGCACACTGCTTTTTGAGGATTCAACTGCATGTTTTATTTGTCAGCAATTCTATATGATTTTAAATGGTTGAAATTTTAAAATATACATTTCAAAATTCATAATATATTGGAGTCTGCATTAGGCGAAGCGAGCGGTTGACTTTCTCTTTCCAGTGGTATCAAGGGTGTCATTGGAACAGAGTTAAAATTCAAGGAACATTTTCATTTTAAGTAATGGATCTTGTACTTTGTCGTCTCCTTAATTGTACCCTTTAAATGTAAAGTATTTTTAATTGCTGATTTCAAGGAAAATAAAAACCACTATGCCAGACAATGAACACCAACACTGAATCTGTACAGTGACTTATCATCTACTCGCATGCTTCCAGTGAGATTGCTTTGAAGTGTACTCACTGTTGTAATGTAATCAAATGTGGCAGCCAGTTTGCACACAGCATGATCCCACAAAGAACAAATCAACAAATGATTACATAATCTGATTTTGGTGGTGTTGGTTGAGGAAGGAATATTGACCAGGACACCAGGAGATCTATTGCGTCCATCTGAGCAAGCAGACAGTTTATTACTTCATCCAAAGGAGAATACCTCTTGACAGTTCAGCACTCTCTCCGTATGTTCCCACGTTCGTAGTAGGGCTAGAACCCACACTTATTTGATTCAGAGGCAAGTTTGAGTTGCCTGAGTCAAGCAAGCTGACAATTTAACAATCTACAAACACTTTAGCTGATATATGCAGCGTGAGTGAATAAAATATTGTTGTACATCAAATCACACACCTCTTTTGAAAGTCTTTAACTTTGCACAGATAATATTAAACATCTCCTGAAACTGCACTGGTCAAATAAAGATTGACTGCTTCATTGTTCTGGGAAGATTTTGTTTAAAGGTATAAATGAGGTGTTAAAGGGATTAATTTGTCATAATGGCAACCCTACAGTGACAAGAAAACGAACCTCTTGTTGAGATAGAAATTGACTTTATGGAGCCCTACCACAAGGTCAAATGGAGACCAGGATCTGGAAAGATACTTCTGCACTTTGTGATGGAACAGGTGTGGGTCAGGATAGGCTGAGTGAAATGTGCATTGTAGGATTTACATTGTCCTGCGGCTTGGTTCACTTCTCGTGCCCAGTGGCATTGAAATCAATTACCAGGTAATAATAACACCGGTCTGGCACTAGAATGAGGCACATCAAAATAAACTGCTTGCTCTGTGCAATTTAGATCATAACAGCTGGGTTCATAAACAGATTTATTCAAATGAAGATTCTTGTACTGTATGATATGAATAAAAGATACCGAAACAATGGTAGGTTTTAGAAAATAAACCCCTTGCAATATAGCTGGTGGAGCGTGGTTTTGTCAATCTTGGATGACCATCTGGTTTGTCCTCTTTCAATGAACCCAGCTTGTGATGATTTGGAGTTACCAAGTGTAATCCCCCCCCCCCACCACCCCCACCTCCCCTCGGTCAGCACATCATGGGTGATCTGTATCCAATTGTTAATTGAAGTGTTTGTCAGATCGCCATTCAGAAGATTGGAGAAATGCATGTATCCAGTTCATTTAACAGGTTTCATTGTTGCAGCCTTGGGTCACGTTATCGTACAGCCAGATATTGGGCAGTAAAGATTTTTTTTAAATGCATTTTTGGCATGTGGCCATCAGTGGCAAGGTGACTATTGATTGAACATCGCTAGTTGCCCTGAGAAGTTGGTGTTGGGCCGCCTTCTGAACCGCTGCAGTCCTTGTGGTGAAGGTACTCCCACAGTGCTGTTGGGTAGTGAGTTCCAGGATTTTGACCCAGTGACTATGAACTAACTGCAATATATTTCCAAGTCAGGATGGTGTGTTACTTGGCGGGGGGAGGCTTGCAGGTGGTGGTGTCCCCATGCACCTGCTGCCCTTGTCCATCGAGGTGGTAGAGGTCGCAGGTTTGAGAGGTGCTGCAGTACATCCTGTAGATAGCACAGACTGTAATCACAGTACGTCGGTCGATCAAGCAGACTGCTTTCTGCTGGAAGGTGTCGAGCTTCGAGTGTTGTTGCAGCTGCACTCATCCAGGCAAGTGGGCAATATTCCATCACACTCCTGACTTGTGGCTTGTAGATGGTGGAGAGGCTTTGAGGAGTCAGGAGGTGAGCTACTTATCGCAGAATACCCAGCCTCTGACTCACTGTCTCCCTTTAACTCTGAAGAAATCTCTCTCTTGAACAGAAATTCTTTTACTTGAATCTTGTAGTCACTAAACACAATCCACACAGCCACAGCAATTAAACTGCTAAACCACTGTTTGAAACCATAGATTTATAAATTCATCTATTTAACTCTCTTATTCCAGCAATTAAAGCCCTTTAAGTTATTTTACCCCATTTATATAACTTAACCCTTTCAAAGCTGTTCTACAGTATGATTCCATTCCCATTGTTTGGAATTTGGGCCATTTACACAACATACTGGTTTTGCTAACATCAAACAACTACAAATACACACAAAATCTGTGTGCATATTTGCTGCAAAGTTGCAAATGTGGCAATAAAACAAACCTGTGCATGTAAGGCTTTGCTGCCAGTTGCATTAGAGATTTCACCTCTCTGACTGCAGACCTTTGTGGGAGAATCTGCAGACCAGAAATATCAATGTCACAGTGCTGCTCTGGGAGCTTGGCCTGCCCAGGGACAGATTAAAATGGTGCCTCCGACACGTAGCTGAAAGTGACCATTTAACTTGGACATTGTTGGTGCTTTGGAACTATAGAAAGTGAATAAAACATCTTGTGTATTGGCTTTCTCTACTTTATGTAGTTTGATTGGTGTCATTGCAGTATCTACTTTTTTATGCTTAGTACAGTTAATTATGTAATCTTATTACATATACATTTATCTTTCAAATATAAACTTAATAGGTGAAAATAATTATTGCTTTCAAGCCAAATTCCTTCTAATTGATTTGTAAAATCCTAGATTATAGCAAATACATTTTAATAGGGATTTAAAGTTGGTTACTTCTCTGAAGAATAAATAAAGACAACAGACAAGGGAATACCATCTCTCAAAATGTACCGTTCTTTACAGGCATCAGTGGTGTTACTACTGCCTCACAGTGCTGAAACAATGGGCCCAAGTTTCCACAAGAAAAAAAAACGGGCGCACCTCCGAGCTGGGCGCCCGTTTTTCGCGCCTAAAACAGCGCCTAAAAAAATCCTCTGTATTCTCCACCTACTTACAGGTCCTCTGGCTCTCGGCGCAGCCAGCACGAGCTGTGCGGGGGGGGGGTGTGGAGCCAGGTCCCTGCGCTGAAAACAGTGCCGAGACCTCTGCACATGCGCGCTACAGTCGGCACGCAAGTGCAGTAGCTCCTGGCGCCGAACTGTGTGGGAGGGGCCCGAAGTACGCAGCCGCTAGCCCTGGCTGAATGGCCTCACTGGGGCTGCGTGAATGAGGCTCCTCCCACGGCCAGCTCCTGCTCCCCGCCCCCAACAAGACCCGACACTCGCCCCCCCCCCCCCCCCGCCCCCCCCCCCGACTGACCCGACCCGACCCGCGCTCCTGTTCCCCGACCCGACCCGCCGCGCTCTCTCTCTTTCCCCCCCCCCCACCTCTCCCTCCCTCCCCCACCCCTCTCTCTCTCTCTCTCTCTCTCTCTCTCTCTCTCTCTCTCTCTCTCTCTCTCTCTCTCAGCGGCACGAACGGCTGCAGAATTCTCCCTGGCTGAAGCACTTTCACACAGGTAGGAAGATGGTTTATTTAATCTTTTCTTGGCTTATGTTTATTCAGGTTGGATTTATTTGTATAATATTTGTAGAAGTATAAATAAGGATTTATTGTCGAATTTAATGAGTTCCCTTCCCCCCCCCCTCCCCCCCCACCTCGTTCTGGACGCCTAATTTGTAATCTGCGCCTGATTTTTTAATGTGTAGAACAGGTTTTTTCAGTTCTACAAAAATCTTCACTGGCTCCATTCTACTTTAGTTTGGAGTACATTTTCACTGTGGAAACTTTCAAATCAGGCGGCAGTGGCCGGACACGCCCCCTTTTGAAGAAAAAATTCTGTTCGAAACTAGAACTGTTCTTCCTGACTAGAACTGCAGAAAAAAAAATGTGGAGAATTGCGATTTCTAAAATAGTCCGTTCTCCACCAGTTGCTCCTAAAAATCAGGCGCGAATCATGTGGAAACTTGGGTCCAATAACACTGGTGTTAGTTTGATGTTGTATTAATTCTGCATCACAGAACTACTTCAACTGGAAGCAATTCTGTTTGTTTTGAGTGCCAGTGCTATGGAATCTGCCCATAGATATGTGGTGTTTGTTTTTGTGTGTGTGTGTGTGTGTGTGTGTGTGTGTGTGTGTGTGTGTGTGTTTCAGTCACCAGCTACAATTTTCCGCCTGGATGGGCAAGGTCCCATCGACACGTATAAAGAACTTGCATTTATATAGCGCCGTTCATGATCTCCAGACATCTGCCAATTAAGTACGGTTGTCGTGTAGTCATTGTTGTAATGTAGGGAAAATCAGAAACCAATTTGCACACAGCAAGCTCTCACAAACAGGAATGAGATAATGACCCAATAATCTTTTTTTTGGTGATGTTAGTTGAACAATAAATATTGGCCAAGTCACTGCTCTTCTCGAAATAGTTCAAAATCTTTTACGCCAACGTAAAGGGACTTGGTTTAACATTCCATCCAAAAGCTGGTATATCCAGCAGTGCAGCATTATGTCAATGTTGTACTGAAGTGCCCGACTAGATTATGTGCTCCAGTCTCTAGCGTGGGTGATTCCTTTGTCAACAACTTATATTTATATAGCGCTTTTTCGAAGGCGCTACACAGGAGAGTAATCAGGCACCAAACCAAAGAAGGAGACATTAGGACAGATGACAAAAAACTTGGTCAAAGAGATAGGTTTTAAGGAGCATCTTAAAAGAAAGAGAGGTTTAGGGAGGGAATTCCAGAGCTTGAAGCCTAGACAGCTGAAGGCATGATCGTCAATGGTGGGGTGAAAATGTGTGGGATGCACAAGAGGCCAGAGTTGGAGGAAAGCAGAGGTCTGAGGGTTGTAATACTGGAAGAGGTTACAGAAATAGAGAGGCGTGAGGCCATGGAGGGATTTGAGCATGAGGATGAGAATTTTAAAATCATGGCGTTGGGAGCCAATGTAGGCCAGCGAGAGCAGGGGTGATGGATGAACGGGACTTGTTGCAGTTAAAGTGCGACCACCGAGCCAACGTTGATGCCCTGCAGCCAGAAAAAATTAACCACAATAACATTCAGTTCTGCCAGAGGTGGTCACTTGCATTGTTGCACTGGATGTGCAGGGAGGTCAAGAAAGAAGCACTTCCTGAGTCAGTTCTTTATATTGCTGGTGGCAGTAAAATCACCCTATACCTTACAGTGCTGCCTGCCATCAAAGCATAAATCAAGTCATGTCTAGGCAGCGTGAAGGCAGCTGCAGTTCTTTTAACCTACATGAACTTCTCATCCCACTTACTGCTGGACTGGATAAGACTGATGTATCTCTGGTTACACCAGGATGCTTGTATTGGATGAACACGCCTGCCTTCTCATAGCCCAGTTTCCCTCCAGTTAAATTGAAATACCATGAGTAGATTTATATTGCTCATATCCTAACCTGTTCAGTAAATTGATGTCTTCCCCATGTTGGACCCTGTTCGTGCAAGTTTGTGTTACTTAGATATTGGTTTTATAATTGAAAGAGGAGAGATTAATTGGGAACCAAAACTCGGAGTGGAACTTTTCGGCCTGTTCTAATCTGTGTTTGTGACTTGTCTTGTACCTGCTTGTTGTATGTGCTGCTTCTGGTCAAGCTGGAGCCAATGTAGCTCAAAGTCAGGATTATGCTACTGTTTTATTTCTTGAAATATGCGAATATCTCAGTGCTTCGGGCTCCTTTCTTTCCAAACAATTTAAAAGGCTGTCTGACGCCCAATCCAGAATGTATTTGGAATCGCCTTACAGAGACATAGGGCCTAAATTTCCCCATGAGTTGCACTGTTCTTTTTTGGTGTAACTTGATTTTTCTGGTGTATCTTTTTAGTTGCAAATATGGGCATTTAATTTGCGCCAGTGTAAGTGAGTTAGTTAGGTTTTTTGTTAGGTCAGTTTTTTTTTCAAAAGGGGGCGTTCCCAGCTACTTACACCATTTATGCCAATTTGGACAGAAAAAGTTGTACTAAACTAACTTAGGGCAGCGTATGTGTCCACTTTTGTCTGCACAGAAAGACCTTATTTACAGTTAAGGAATCGGCGCAAGTAACTACATTTAAAGCACCACCAAGCACCAAACAAAGCACAAAAAGTAATAAGCAATTAATTAACAAATAAAATAGAAGGAGCCCTGCCCCTAAAGCACCAAGACCAAAGTAATAAGCAATCAATAAATAAAAAATTTAAAAAATAGAAGGAACCCTGCACTTAAAGCACCAAAATCAATCAGTAAATAACAAATAAAAAATAGAAGTCCTACCTTTTGGGAACGCAGCAGGCCGCCGATGAGGGAGCCCATTCGGCCAGGGCTAGGGACGGCGTGCTTTGGCCCCTCCCACACAGCCTGCTGAAACAGCCTGCCGGGAGCTACTGCACATGTGTGCAGACTCTAGCGTGCATGTGCAGAGGTCCCAGCACTGTTTTCAGCGCCAAGACCTAGCTCCGTCCCCTCTCTTTGTACGCCACGCCAGCTCCACAGACGGCCCGAGAATCGGCCATGATCGCAGTTTTTTCGGCGATGCTTTTGAGGTAAAATGCCGGCGGGGGCTCGGAGGTGCACGGAAAAAACCGGACGGCCAAATTTGGGCCCATAGTTTTGAAACGTCACAACCCAGCTCAAAAAAAGGTTCCAATTGTTTAGAACATATGGACATAAGACATAGGAGCAGGAGTAGGCCATTTGGCTCCTCGAGCCTGCTCCGCAAGATCTGATCTTGGTCCCAACTCCACTTCACTGCCTGCTCCCCATAACCCTTGTTTGTGTTGGAACAAATGCTTAATCCCCAGGGCTACACTTACTACAAATAATATTGTCTATGATTCTCCCTACTCGGCTCCAGATAATCTTGCAGCCAAAGTCCCTGACCAGTAATGCAGTCTGGGCAAGCGGCAGGATTCTGGACAGTGAGTTGCTCCAGCAAGCAGCACGGTTTTAGCTGATTCACCTCCAGCGTATGCTTGTACTTCCTGAAACCTTAGCTTTTCCAAGCTGCAGCCATGTTCCCTGGACTTGGGTAAATGTTCATATGTGGGGGTTGGCAGGGAAGGAAGCGAGTGTGCACTCGATATGGAGCAATCAGAGACTTTACAGGTGGATGTAGATTTCTCAGAGGCTTAAATTGGAGACTCTAAAACATAGAGATGGGCTTTTGTGTGTGTCTGACACCTGGCTGACCAAACAACTGTAGCTGCTTGTATTTCTGTTAAAATGGTCACAATGTAACTAGGGTATTTTGTTAACTGAATTGCTTCATTGCTCGAATCCTGACTTCTCGGCTATTTCAACTGAAGACAAAAAAATCGAATTAAAGTTCTTTCCCACACATTAAAGGCTGTAATTCACTTGGCTGTATTACCATTAAATGGTGCAAAACACAATTACTTTTTGCTGAATCCTAGTTCTACATGATGCTACCAGTCAACTGGAATTGCTTGCCTCTTTTTTTTAATATAAAGTTTGTAATGTATAACTTAGGAAGTTTGTGCTGTGATGGGCGATGTGCAAAGTGTGAATTTTTTGAGTGCAAATTTATGTTGCACTGGAATCATTACAATTAAAACTTCATTGAGAATTTTTAATGAACAAGTTTCAATACAGAACATCTGTAATGTATTCTGTCTGAAAGATTGAAGTTCTTGAGTTCCTGGGGCATCACATATAACTGGTTTAACGTCTCTTGTAGGTGGATCTGAATGAAATGTTCAAACATGTCTGTCTGTTCAGTGATTGAGATGGTATGTTCAGTTTGAATTTAATGAAAATTGATAAGGTTGAGAATGTGGACCTGAAGTCTAACTTCTACTAAAAATAATGGTAACATGATGCTGCGTCTCATTGTTTATTATAAATGGAAAACCCCTTCCCCCATTTATTGTGCACAAAAGATCACAAAGAAAATACACTTGCGTCCGAAATGCACTAGGGAGATATTTATGTCACTACTGGAAAACCTGGCTCGTCCACACGATATGTAGATCTGATACAAGTGACATATTGAGGTCTCTGAATGGGCCATTGTTGCTACGCCAACATGATCTGAAGACAGAATCTTGGTTGTTCAAAGCGTATTTATTTAGAGTAAGCTAAAAGAATGGGCTTTATAGGAGTGGGGGGTTTATTTTGGTTAATTTCTACTGCAATGCCTCAGGAGGCGTTCAACCAGATTTTATAGCTTCTCCAAAATCCAGTAGCTGGGAGTGTTCAGCTGGCCAGCTGTCTGTTTGTTGGGATTATTCAAAACCTGTTTTAGCTGAAGCACACTACAATGTGTAATGCACTTGAATTATATCCAATTTGTTTCTTGGATCTGGAGCTTTATATGTTGGGAGTAAATAGATACGATACATAAAAATTATATGCTTGGATCAAAAATCTACTTTGGCAAATTGGTCCACTTATCCAGAGTTGACTTTTGCCAATGATGATGCTGTGTAGAAACCATTATAGTCTCCAAGGTTGACTCTGAACATAAAAATAATGAATGCTGGTTCAACTATGGTTCAGTGAAGATTTTCCATTGTTTGCTGTCAGTACAATCATTCTTCCAGTGCAACATCAATTTTAGATTTTGGAACACTGCCCTTGTCTCATGATGTTTGTATGTGCCCTCACACAAACTTCATCATTTTCTGCCTTGCCGAATTTACTAGTTGAACTAAATCCCTGATACAGTATCCCATCTCTTGTTAGTGTTGTTATCATCTCCCGTAATGCCTGCTGATATTAAAAGTCTCCACAAGATATAGGAGCATTTCATGCGGTTACTGCACCATGTGTGCCAGTTCTTTGGGTGCAGTGGCAGGAAAAAGTAGCAGAAACCGATTTAATGTGGGCTTCTGCCACTTTTGTACATGACTTTCATTTTTGGAGAGGAATATATCGTGGAAATGATATAATAATACTCTAATGGAGGAATGCCTGGTAGGTTAGGTACTCTGTGACCACATGCCAGCTCATGCATCTGCCAACTGAAGTGAACGTGCCTTGCTTTGGCTGATGGTTAGTTTTCAAGGTAAGCTGTGACAGCACAGATATGTGTGAAAATCTAACTAACCATTCTGGTGCCTGGTTCTTCACACTATATCTCGTGCTTTATGCCATACTACATGGAAGAAGGCCTGCCAGGGTGATCAACGACCAGCAAAGCTCAACTAGCTGCACCTGTCAAGATGCCACCAACCATATTTATCGGCATTGTCACACCAACCTGATAACAAACATGGGGTCAACAAATTGCATCTGCCACTTGTCTGCACATTCTGCTAATCTGTCCATTTCCTGCTGAAGCCTTTAAAGCTCTTCCTTGCTGTTTGTCAAATCCTAAATTTTTATGTAGTTTGCAAATTTCAATATCTGCTCCTTTTATACTCTAGTCCAAATTATCTTTATATATTTGGAACAAAAGTGAACCTAGTCCTGGGATACACTACTTCGACTCTTTCACAATCAGATCAACGCCCATGGAGGACTTTTGTTGATATTGTGAAACGGCTGGTATCTGATCGGCCACCCATTATAGCAAATCCGGAGAGGTGTACAGCGGGCGGCTGATTGATTTTACACTGCCACCAAAAGTTAAAATTGCCCCATTATTCCTAAAACCTTTGTTTCCTGTCCATCCAGCTTTGAGTTCACGCTGCTACATTTCCTCTTACACAAGACATCTCAATTGTTGTGACGAGCCTTCTGTGAGACGCCTTATTGAACATCTACTTAGTCCCCAAATTAGTGATACCTTTTCTCAAACAATTCTATGCAGAGCAGTTAGCTGCTATAAGGACACTTGTTGCTAACATGCATTATAGGGCTGCCGTAGCCAGTGACTGAATTGGTCAGCTAAAGCCTCCAGCCTGCCTCCCACTCTTTCTAGGCAAGTGACTTACGGGGATAATGTCATGGACTGGCAAAGAGAGCAGAGCCGCTCACTGCCACCTCCATTTCACAAACCAACAAACAGGGCTCCATTACTTGCCTCCACCATGGGGTTCTTTTCTCTCCATTTTTTATGTCACTTCTTATCCCTCTAACCCTTTACTCTTGGCACATGCTGTTAATGGGTTGAAGTATCTTTTATAAAGGCTTTCACAATTTATGTCCCCCTTTTCTGACATTTCCCTTTCATTGTCTTCATCTGCATAAATGTTATTACCTGTAGTTTTCCACTCCCACCACTAGTGTACTCCCTGAACCGGCCCAAATCGGCACCAGGATAAGTGAATAATTATGCAAATAAACGAGCGAGAAAATTGGAATGCTTTTGGCACATTGCCATTCAGGTGAGATTGGTACCATTTGTTCAACCATTTAGAACAGGTTTACATCAGTACACAAAATCTGCCCTAAGTGTCTAGAAAAGGGTTATGAAGCAGTAAAAACGAGGGCAGTGTTGCACGTGAGCTTGTAGGGACCAGTCCGGTCAGAACTGCATCTTGGCAGGGAACCTGGAGTGGACTACAGTAGAGTTGGTTTCTGTACCAGCATGAAGTAGATCTGGAGGTTTTACTGAATTTCTCTACATCTTAAAGCAGTTAATAGATTCTCTGAAAAATAATTCTGCAATATGTTAAAAGAATTAAAAGCACCGTCAGCTGTGGCTCAGTGGGTAGCCTCTGAGTCAGAAGGCTGTGGGTTCAAGTCCCACTCCAGAGACTGGAGCACAAAAATCTAGCTGACACTCCAGTAGTGTTGAGGGAGTGCTGTACTGTCGGACGAGCCCTGTCGGTTCCCATGGCACTATTATGAAGATGATCAGGGGAGTTATCCCCGGTGTCCTGGCCAATATTTATCCCTCAAAGACAGATTATTTGGTCATTATCACATTGCAGTTTGGGGGAGCTTGCTGTGTGCAAATTGGCTGCCGCATTTCCTACATTACAACAGTGACTACACTTCAAAACTTACTTCATTGGCTGTAAAATGCTTTGGGCGTCCTTAGATCATGAAAGACGTTAAATAAATGCACCTTTTTTTTTTGAACATTTTTATTTGAAATTGTCTCTGAAGTAGGCATTTGATCACAAGGTTAAGAATAAGCTATTTCAAAACCAACATATCAGCTTGTATTAAAGGGAGTAACACTGCCTATTCATACTGAGAAATTGCCAGAGGTTAATAAGTATCAACAAACAGTGAAAGTGTCCTTGCTTCATAGCCCATTTACTGTATAACAGGAATGTTTGAGGGTGTGGCAGGGAGTAGCAGTGCCTGAAATATGGCCAATGCTTTTCTTGGGCCTGGAGGAATTTCTTTCACTGTTTCACCGTACTCCAAATTTGGGGGTATTGTGCATGCACGACAATGCTGCGTCATGTCACAATGCTGTAATATAGATTATAAATTAAAATATAAGAGTGTGAAGGTTTTAAATTTTAAAGAGTAACTAGACAAGTTTTTGCTCTACATTTTACTGACAGGAGGTGAAAGGATTTTCAACTTATTGACACACATGTGAACAACGACAACTTGTATTTCTATGGCGCCTCTAACAGTAAAATATCCAAAAGGTGGTTCGCAGGAGTGTTATGAGACACAAATTTGAAACCAGCCACATAAGGAGAAATCCGGGCAGATAAAGAGGTAGGTTTTAAGGAGTGTCTTAAAGGAGGACAGAGAGGTTTAGGGAGGGAATTCCAGAGCTTAAGGCCTGGGCAACTGAAGGCACAGCCACAAATGGTTGAGCGATTAAAATCCGGGATGCTCAAGAGGGCAGAATTAGAGGAGCGCAGAAATCTCGGAGGTGGGGGGGGGGGTATTGCTGGAGGAGATTAGAGAGATAGGGAGGACGAGGCCATGGAGGGATTTGAAAACCAGGATGAGAATTTTGAAATCGAGGCGTTGCTTAACCGGGAGCCAATGTAGGTCAGCGAGCACAGTGGTGATGGATGAACGGAACTTGGTGCGAGTTAGGACACGGGCTGCCGAGTTTTGGATGACCTCCAGTTTACATAGGGTAGAATGTTGGAGGCCAGCCAGCAGTGCCAACCCCTCTGCCTACACTACATGTATACTAAAATCAGTTTTTGTCCTGTCTATCGTGGTTTGTATTTCCATTTGCTGCCAAACTCTGCGATTTTATTATCGAACATCCTTCCTTGGAATGAAATGTAGATAACTCCAGATAAAATCCTACCTCCGAATTCCAATTTACCAAATCGTATCCCATTCACATTCATTGTATCACATTTGCTTCTTTCCTTCCTATTCACTCCCAAGTTTAGAGGCTTGTGCTGCGGTAAGGTTGACTGCACTCCTGTACTTCATACATGGGACAATAAGTGCAAACAAGGTACTTATCTGTGGTCGGGGGGTTGGGGGCATCAAAATCGAACCTGATCCTGTCTTCACCAATGTCCTGCTAGGTGCCAATTTGGGGCAGGATCCCTAATTGATTTTCTCCCCCACCCAGCTAAATGTAATACATAACAGCTGAGATCAGCCGACCAGGATGTTTAACCTGGGAGTGTCCCTCTCCCCTTTTATAGGGGGCATTTGTAAAATATATGATTTTAATGCCCCCAAAAAAACGACAAAAAAACTCCACAAAAAAAAAAAATCGGGCAGTTAAAAGTGTCTGGAGTGTCCCCCAGATCGGGGGGCACTCAATCTAATGTTGATTTTGCCCCCCCCCCCCCCCAAAGAGTTGTGAACCTGGGAGTGTCCCCCTCCCCTTTTATAGGGGGCACTTGTAAAATGTATGATTTTAGTGCCCAACAAACAAAAAAAAAAACAAAAAACAGAAAAAGGAAAAAAAAGGGCCTTGAAAAATGTTGAGTGTCCCCCAGATGGGGGGGCACTTGATTTAACTGGTTAATTTAGTCTCCTATCAAAAGAGTTGTTGAACCTGGGTCTTTCTGGTCTGTTCTGCTCTCCTTACTGCTGTTGAAGCACAGAATGCCTGTACTTTGAACCATGTCCTATTCCTGTCCACTAAACAGAATTCCTGATCCAACCATGCATTGTTTCCAACTTTAAAAAAAATCTAAACGTCAAGTCTAATCGTTTAATTTTTAGATTTGACAGCACATTTTACCAATTAATAACTTATGTAAAACGTGCTTCTGGTGAGATTGAGTTCATGTGATGAAATGGACTGCGGGTCAAAGGTTGGTGAATTGGCTGGTTTTATATGCAATTTCAAGAAATCCTGATTCAAGCACAACTTTTCTTAGACTATTGTGTTTATTGGAGTACCACTCATCAGTTAAACATGAAGGTGGAAATGTTCTTGGTGGAAATAATGCATGATTATAGATGGGACATGAGCATCTGATCATACAACATCACATGACACAGAACCAAGTGCTTTTTGGAATCTTTACTTTGCAAGCTGGGCTGTAAATTCTGCAGCCCCAATTTTCCGAATCTGACAGAAATAAGGTTCTACTGGCTGGTGGTACAGACTCATCTGTACTGACAGCTTGGGATTGGCTGCACCATATTTTGCAATCCGAGTGTGTGAATTTGAATAGGCTACTGGTACAGGGAAAGTATGGCCTGTAACACACTCTCTTGCTCAGGACTGCAGAGTCTGTGTGCCTGCTGAGAGGCCAGACACGATGGCAGATGATGTAATATCTCCAAGTTTGCAGATGACACTAAGCTGGGTGACAGTGTGAGGAGGATGCTAAGAGGCTGCAGGGTGACTTGGACAGGTTAGGTGAGTGGGCAAATGCATGGTAGATGCAATATAATGTAGATAAATGTGAGGTTATCCACCTTGGTGGCAAAAACAGGAAGAATATTATCTGAATGGTAACAGATTAGGAAAAGGGGAGGTGCAATGAGACCTGGGTGTTATGGTACATCAGTCATTGAAAGTTGGCATGCAGCTACAGCAGGTGGTGAAGAAGGCAAATGGCAAGTTGCCTTCATAGTGAGAGGAATTGAGTATAGGAGCAGGGAGGTCTTACTGCAGTTGTACAGGTGGTTGGTGAGGCCACGCCTTGAATATTGTGTACAGTTTTGGTCTCCCAATCTGAGTAAGGACATTCTTGTTATTGAGGGAGTGCAGCGAAGGTTCACCAGAATGATTCCCGGGATGACAGGACTGACATATGAAAGACTGGATCGACTAGGCTTATATTCACTGGAATTTAGAAGAATGAGAGGGGATCTCCTAGAAACATATAAAATTATGACGGGATTGGACAGGTTAGATGCAGGAAGAATGTTCCCGATGTTGGGGAAGCCCAGAACCAGGGGTCACAGTCTAAGGATAAGGGGTAAGCCATTTAGGACCGAGATGAGGAGAAACTTCTTCACTCAGAGAATTGTGAACCTGTGGAATTCTCTACCACAGAAAATTGTTGAGGCCAGTTCATTAGATATATTCAAAAGGGAGTTAGATGTGGCCCTTATGGCTAAAGGGATCAAGGGATATGGAGAGAAAGCAGGAATGGGGTACTGAAGTTGCATGATCAGCCATGATAATATTGAATGGTGGTGCAGGCTCGAAGGGCCGAATAGCCTACTCCTGCATCTATTTTCTATGTTTCTATGGCCAATGATTTCTTACCTTTGCGGCTGAGGCTATAAACAAACTAAAGCTGGAGCTTGTGAAAAATTAATCTACGAAGCAGCACCCTATTAAGGTAACTGCAAAGGATTGAGGACTGTTGGGCGAATGCAAAAGGTTATTGAAGCACTATGTCCGAGCGAGCCAGAAGATCATCATCATCATCAGAAGAATAGTCACTGCACTGGCCCAGGTTGTCAACCTTGCTGGCCACTATAAGGGGCCCAAGTTTCGGGCCGCGCCTAGAACGGCGCAGCCCCGACTTGGACGCCTGGTTTTCGCGCCCGAAAGTGCGCCTAAAAAATACTTACAGATTCTCCGGCTCCCTGCAGGTCCTCTGGAGCTGGGCGCGGCGCAGCACGAGCTGTGGGGGGCGGAGCCAGGTCCCTGCGCTGAAAACAGTGCCGGGATCTCTGCACAGGAGCGCTAGAGTGGGCGCGCATGTGCAGTAGCTCCAGGCGCCCAAAACTGTGTGGGAGGTGCAGCCTGATCCACGCCGCCCATAGCCCTGGCCCAATGGGTTCACTTGGGCTGCGTGGATCAGGCTGCACCTCCCACACCCAGCTCCTGCTTCCTCCCTTCAGCTGGCTCTCTCAAACCCCCCACCCCACCAGCTCCCGCTCAGACTCCCTGCCTGACCCAAACCCTCCCCACAACCCGACTTGACTCCCCGCGCCGACCCGACCCGACTCCCGCTCCCCCGACCCGACCCGAACTGACCTGACCTGACTTGACCCGACCCCCGACCACCTACCTTTAACTCCATTGCTGGGGGCGGGCCCCGCCCGAAGTGTTGGCCACGGCCGGGCCGGACCCATTCAGCCTCTCTCCTCTCTCCTCTCCCCCCTCCCTCTCTCTCCCCCCCCTCCCTCTCTCCCCTCCCTCCCTCTCTCCCCTCCCTCCCTCCCCTCCCCCCTCCCTCCCTCCTCCTCCCTCCCCCTCTCCCTCTCCTCTCTCTCTCTCCCTCTCCCTCTCTCTCTCTCTCTCTCTCTCTCTCTCTCTCTCTCTCTCTCTCTCTCCTCTCTCTCTCTCTCTCTCTCTCTCTCTCTCTCTCTCTCTCTCTCTCTCCCTCCCTCCCTCTCTCTCTCTCTCTCTCTCTCTCTCTCTCTCTCTCTCTCTCTCTCTCCTTCCCTCCCTCCTTTCTCCCCCTCCTTCCCTCCCTCCTTTCTCCCCCTCCTTCCCTCCCTCTCCCTCCCTTCTCCTTCTCCTCTCTCTCCCTCCCTCCCTTCTCCCTTCTCCCTTCTTCCTCTCCCTCCACCACCTCCCCTCGCTGTCAGAGACACAGACACAGACAGAGAGATAGAGACATTGACAGAGACACACTGGGGGGGCCGCCCCAGCATGCAGTTGGAGGGCTCCCGGTGCTGTAGTCGGTAAGTAGAAAATGTTTTATTTATTGATTTTTTAATTTTTTTAATTTTTCATTCATTTTTTTTGATTTATTGGTTGATTTATTGATTTATTTATCATTTATTATTGATGATGGCTCTTTATTTGTAAAACTGAAGTGTTTAATGTTTGTAAACTTCCCTTTCTCTTCCCCCCCCCGCTCCCCCACCCCGCACCCTACCATTCCCTACGCCTAATTTGGTAATCTACGCTTGATTTTCTAAGTGTAGGGAAGATTTTTCTGAGTGTACAAAAATCTACACTTACTCCATTCTAAGCTAGTTTGGAGTAAGCTTTCACTGCCTAAACTTTCAAAACGGGCGTAAGTGGCCGGACACACCCCATTTTGAAAAAAAAATCTGTTCCAAACTGAAACTGTTCTAACTGACTAGAACTGGAGCAAACTAAATGCCGAGAATTGCAATTTCTAAGATACTCCATTCTAAACCAGTTGCTCCAAAAAAACAGGAGCAACTCAGGCTGAAACTTGGCCCCTAAATGTGGCAGTTCATGATTTGGTGATTCATATGGCATTTTTCAAAGTACGATAATGCTTCTTAGCCATTTGAAATGAGAGAATACAGAATGTTCATCACAATGTGTATTGTGCTGTTTTTACTCCTCTGCCATTGTTGGTTCTCCTAACCTGGCTTTATTATATCTGTTGTCAACACGGGTGTACAGTCATTCTGATCCTACAGATGAATCTCATTATTTAGGACTTCAAGTTTAATTTTATTTGTGTTCGGCAGTAATTCACTGAAATGTAGGTAGAGGGACTGTCTGAGCAGATGGATCAAGGTTGTACGAGCATATGCTCCGATATACCGAACTCGTTAGTAAAGCTTGCCTGTGTCTAGGAATTATTTCCATGTTCGACTGCTGAGTGGATGCAATAACATTTTGGAATTCACTGGAGTAGCTGACTCATATATGGACAGACTTACATCCATATTCTCTCCTTCAGGTCTTTTACCTGTGTCCTTAAACACGAATGTCCTTCAAGATTGCACTCTTTAATATTTTTTCCACTACTAACATATAGAACTTTTAGCATGTATTATTTCAACATCTGCACATTGTTCTATATCGTTCGTTGGTGTTAGATGATTCACATGAAAGATTTGCTTGTTACCCACTGTGTTGGCTGCAATTTCATTCTCTACAATTGTACTATAAATGTCTAATTTTGAAAAATATTACTGTAAGTATAACATTTTGTTCAGAAGCGATTAATCCATTTTGCACAGTAGTCAATCATTCAGAAATAACTGGATTGTTTTACATGATTTTTACTGTTGCAATCAAAATACAGTCGAAGGACAATAAAAGAGCTAAATTTACCAACAGCTATGAAGTTCCTTTTACAAACAGTCTCACATAGTCTGCATCCCAACTCCGTAAAAATGAAAACTCAGCAGTACAAACAAGCAAGTATAATGCTCGAATTGTACAAAACCAAATCACAATCTACATTTACAGAGTGGAGGAGGATGGGGGGGCGGGGGGAGTTGCTATTAAAGAATATAATTAATGTCTTGGTGAGAAGAAGCACTGGCTAGTGTGACATTGAATTGTACAATCCAGGAAAATGCCTGGTTCAATCACTGGTCTCTGCTGAGCTGGCTTATCTCAGCTGGGATGTTGACATGGATACTACAGTTGGACTCAGCACAAAGGAGAGTTTCTACTCCTGATCACCATTCAGTGACTCTAACTGGGCAGTGTGCCTTTGCAGATTAAGGCCCATTGGTTGAATTGGCAACCAACATTCTCTGTCTGGGCACGTTACCAAGTGCACGTACTCATGGAACTATACCAGTGCAAGTCTTTATCCTTAGGACAAAGAGGGGAAAATTGTGGGGTGGCTGGATATAATTAGTCCTCGGAATGTGTAATTAATTACTCCTCCCCATGAATTCAAATATTTGCTAATATTTGTACATGGGTTTATATTTCCAGACTGGAGCTCTATTAATTGCTATCTGGTGATACCATATGGATAAACGTCCATATGATTCACTTAGGGCAATCAATAGAGAGAGGGGTCACTATGAAATATTTGGAAAAAGTGCACCATGCAAATGATGTTTCTGTAAACCTTGGAATGTTAATTGAATTTTTATAGGTAAAGAAGATATGAGAAGTATGCAGTGGGCAGTGATAGCATTTTGGACAAGTGGCAACTGTACCTTGTGTGAGTGAGTTCAGGACATCATGAGCATCATGATGTTTCTGTAAACCTTGGAATGTTAATTGAATTTTTATAGGTAAAGAAGATATGAGAAGTATGCAGTGGGCAGTGATAGCATTTTGGACAAGTGGCAACTGTACCTTGTGTGAGTGAGTTCAGGACATCATGAGCATCGATCTGACCAGGCCATGGGTCTGGTTTTGGTACTTGGAAATGTAGTTGGGTACTTGCTTCATCTGTGAAAGTCTAAATTCAACCGTCGTTTATGTGTGTGCTGTTTTCCCTGACTTGCCACGTTGCTCATATTCTGAATAAATGTGTATTTTAATTTTATTTTTCTCCATGGGCTGATTTTAAAATGTATTTTTGGATCAAAAAATCTCTCATTGGGTTTGATTGTGGTGGTTGTCATTTTTAATACATTTTATTTGATGCTTTAATCTAAACCCGTTTAGTCATGTTGTAATTGATGCCATCCATATTTATTCATCTAATACTTCAACAAGATGAGGCAGAGACTGTCCACAGTAAACTGGGCAAATCTGTTAATGGGTAAAACGACAGAAGATCAGTGGGAGATGTTTAAAAAGAATTTAACGTGATACAGAATCAGTTTATACCCCTGAGGGCAACAGCTCTACTTGCCAAAAGAAACGGCCATGGACAACTAAAGAGGTAAGGGACAGCATAAAACTGAAGGAAAGGGCAAACAAAAATGCAAAAAATAGCGCAGATCCTGGTGAATGGGAAAGATACAAAGAACAGCAAAGGGTCACAAAACAGATAGTGAGAGCTACAAAAAGGAATATGAAAAGAAATTTGCGAGGGATATCAATCCGAAGAATTTTTACAGTTACATTTCGGAAAAAGAGAGTGATCAGGAGCAATGTTGGCCCCTTAAAAACTGAAAGTGGTGATATTGTCACTGACAATGGGGAAATGGCAGACATGTTGAATAATTACTTTGTGTCAGTATTTACAGTAGACGAGGAGGATAGCATGCCAGAAATCCCAAAGAAATTAATATTGAATTTGGGACAGGGACTCAATAAAATTAAAGAAAGTAAAATAACAGCAATGAAGAAAATACTGGCACTAAAGAGTTGACAAATCCCCAGGAACAGATGGTTTCCAACCTGGGGTTTTAAAAGGAGTAGGTGAGCACATTGCAGATACCCTAACTATAATCTTGCAGCGTTCTCTTGATTCAGGAACCATCCCTTTAGATTGGAAAATTGCGCATGTCACTCCACTTTTTAAGAATGGCAAGAGAGAGAAAACAGGGAATTCTAGACCAATTAGCCTAACATCTGTTGTCAGGAAATTGCTAGTCTATAATTAAGGACAGAGTGACTGTACACCTCAAATTTTCAAAAATTTGTAAAAGGTAGATCATGCCTTGAATTTTTTGAAGAGGTAAGTACAGTTGTGGGTAGGAGAATGTCTATGGATGTTACTTGTATTGATTTCCAGAAGGCATTTGACAAAGTCCCACATAAGAGACTGTTATCTAAGGTAGAAGCTCGTGAAATTGAGGTCAAATTATTGACCTGGTTAGGAAATTGGCTGAACAGCACGGGACAAAGAGTAGGGTTAATGGGTCGGTACTCAAATTGTCAGGATGTGACTTGAGGTGTCCTGCCAGGATCTGTGTTGGGGCCTCAACTATTCACAATATTTCTTCTTAATGACTTAGATACGCATAGAAAGTCATATAAATTTGCCGATGATCCAAAGATAAGTGGCATTGTAGGCAGTGTAGATGAAAGCACAACATTGTAAAGGGACAGTGATCGACTAAGTGAATGGGCAAAACTGTGGCAAATGGATTTCAATGTAAGCAGATGTGAGGTCATCCACTTTTGACCTAAAAAGGATAGAACAGGGTACTCTCTAAATGGTGAAAAGCTAAAAACAGTGGATGTCCAAAGAGACTTGGGGATTCAGTTACATAGATCATTAAAATGTCATGAACATGTACAGCAAATAATCAGAAATGCTAATGGAATACTGGCCTATATATCTACAGGACTAGAGTACAAAGGGGTAGAAGTTACACTGCAGTTATACAAAACCCTGGTTAGACCACACCTGGAGCACTGTGTTCAGTTCTGGGCACCGCAACTTAGGAAGTATGGGCTCAAGTTTCGGCTCAAGTTGCTCCTTTTTTGGAGCAACTAGTTTAGTAAGGAGTATCTTAGAAATTGCAATTCTCGGCATTTAGTTTGCTTCAATTCTATTGAGTTAGAATAGTTTTGTTTTAGAACAGTGTTTTTTTCAAAAGGGGACGTTACCACTTACGCCTGTTTTGCAAGTTTAAGCAACAAAATCTTACTCCAAACTAACTTAGAATGGAGTAAGTGTTGATGTTTGTACACTCAGAAAACCTTGTCTACACTTTATAAATTTGGTGCAGGGAGTGAGAGATGGGGGGGAGGGGGAAGAGAAGTTAGAGGGAAGTTAGGGGATTTTACAAGCATTAAACACTTCACTTTTACAAATAAAGAGCCATCATGAATAATAATTGCTAAATAAATCAAATTAAAAAATTAATTAATTTTTCCTACCTCTCTGAAGCAGCGGCAGCAGGCACCGAGCTGTGAGAGTTCGGCCATTCGGCCAGGGGATAGGGGCGCCGTGAGGCGAGGGAGAGCGACTTTCACAGAGCCCAGCAGCAGGCACTGAGCTGCGAG
The DNA here is from genome assembly GCF_044704955.1 of Pristiophorus japonicus. Classification (NCBI taxonomy): domain Eukaryota; kingdom Metazoa; phylum Chordata; class Chondrichthyes; family Pristiophoridae; genus Pristiophorus; species Pristiophorus japonicus. Next base: position 47,439,695 of record NC_091989.1, read on the forward strand.
AGTTCGGCCATTCGGCCAGGGGATAGGGGCGCCGTGCAAAGCACTGGGAGGGAGGGAGAGCCAGCCAGCAAGTTTGAAAGTTTAATTTGTACTTCAAGTATGGGTACTGCATTATCAACACCACGGATTATGCAATGGTTCTCCATCAATTTGCTGCATAGGAGAGAATTGATTAGAGCTCACCGCACCAGGAACGTCATAGCTTGTAGGCTGATGGGCAGGAGGCCTTATCCACGTCGACAATATCGAGCCAGGTGTTCGTACCTGGACATGAGCGAGGCTGATTGTGTCAAAAGGCTGCGTTTCCGCAGAGAAGTTGTCGTTGAGATCTGTGATATACTGAGAGCAGATTTACAGCCGAGAAGCAGAACGCCGACTGCCTTGTTTGTTGAAGTGAAGGTTACAGCTGCACTTTCCTTTTATGCTTTGGGATCGTTTCAAGCTACAACTGGAGATGTGTGCGCCATCTCTCAACATGCCTGCGTTTATCAGGTCACAGCTGCACTGTATGTGTGGAGGAATGACTTTATCAAGTTCCCAATGACCGGCCAAGCAATGCAATACAGGGCTGTGAGCTGCTTCATGTTTGCTGGCTTCCCAAATGTACATGGCTGCATTGATTGTACCCATATCTCCTTGGGAGCACCTGTGGAGGATGCCGAGCAGTACAAGAATAGAAAAGGCTTCCACTCCATTAATGTGCAGCTCGTGTGTGATGACAAACAGCGCATCATGTCAGTCGATACAAGATACCCTGGCTCCACCCATGATGCGTTCATCCTACGCGACAGCGTTATATCTGACATGTTTCAGCAGTGGCCAGAAGGGCAGAGCTGGCTACTGGGAGATAAAGAGTACGACCTCGTCACCTGGCTCATGACGCCCCTACACATAACCCGGACAGAAGCTGACCATCAGTACAACATGTCGCACATTGCGATGCGCAGCTTCATAGAGAGGACCATTGACACCTTGAAACAGCGTTTCCGATGCCTGGACCATTCCGGAGGCCGCTTGCAAAACTCCCCTGAGATTGTTGGTCAGTTCACTGTTGTGTGCTGCATGCTGTATAATTTAGCCATCATGAGGCAGCAGGAGCTGGTAGTGGAACCAGAAGACCCACATGAGGGAAGAGTGCCTGATGACAGTAATTTAGAAGAGCAGGATGAGGATGATGACGACGATCAGGAAAGCATTCAAGTGCCTGATGTCGGAGCACGAGGTCGGAGGAGGGCTGTTCATCGTGCTCCTTTAACGATTGCTGAGCCCTGCGCCAGCAGCTCATCCGTGAACGCTTCAATTACTGATGCCTGAGGGCTCTGCGACAACTATTCCACATGGACACGTTTATTTTTTGGAATTGTTCCTATGTTGTGTTGTGTTAATGGAACATGATTCAGTTTTAATGTAAAAATATTTTATTGAAAAGTTCGCGTTAGTGTAATAAAATATTTGTTGTATCAAACTTTACTTTAATATGACTCTTTAAGATCACTTAAAAACTTGTAAAGTTACAAAACAATTTCAATGTGAAAAATCTTACACTCTTAAGATCACAAACTTCAAGATCACTTTTTAGGTGCAAAATTAAATAAGTTACAAAATGTGATAGCATTTACATTATAAGATCACTTAAAACCCCTTAGATCACTTAAGTTGTAAAGTTACAAAAGAATTTCAATTTGAAAAAAGTTACTACAGTTACATCAAGAACAAAAGCAGCAAAGAAAAGCTGCAACCATCTCTCATCCACATCTCGGTAAATGTTCACTTCTTCATGGGGGTGTCATTTGATTGGTCGAGCTGTGTGCCCTTATTGCAGTAGCTACCTCCCTGATGCCTGTGCCGCCACTTGCATTCCCTCGGACATTCCCTCCCTCATTTCCCGTGTCATTACTGCTATTTCTCCAGTCAGTACAGTTACCTCTTCACCCACTGCACTGACGCTGCCCACGAGTGATCAGGTCAGATCATTGCTCTCCATACCCAATGCCACAACCTGAGCCACATCTGTTGCATGCTGCATCTCAGGAGAGCGTGTTTCTAATCTCCTCCTCCTCTGCCTGGGTGTTCCAAGCGGCACCACTCCAGTGGGAGCCGTGGACTGAGATGGTGGGGCCCTGGGTCTTGCATCCGGCACCACTCCAGTGGGAGGCGCAGGCTGGGACGGTGAGGCAGTGGGTGTAAACTGCTGCATTACACCAGCAGCACCACTGGGACCCAAAACGTCGGAATCTGTGAAACCAAAGAATGTGGAACCAGAACCTATGCAAGAGTTTGAAACACCGATGTCCGTTGATGTGGGCTCAAATATTAACTTCTAAGGTCTCCCCTGAAGACATTTCAGTCAATGCCTGCAGCCACCCTTGGTCTGGATCGTCCGCATCTGGTTCTTCTTCTGTATGTTCAGGATTGGCATCATCTTCTTCAAAATATATCAGAAAAGTCAAATGTTTAGCAGCACAGGAGGGGGCAGGATGGGTGGCATGAGTACTCTCACACATAGCAGGCCAGGCAGCAGGTTGATTTGAAGGGCCGCGATGCATTTTCAGACTTACTCTCTCCCTCGCATGCTGTGCTGATTGCTTTTCTCCATGTACGACTCATCAAAGCAGCGACCCTCTGTTCCAAGGTTGTCAGTGGATACAGATTGGGCGTGCCTCCTCCTTTTCGAGTTCTTTCCCTTTTGTTGTGGGCCAATTTCTTCTGCAAAAATTAAAATATAACTTTTTACAGAGTGCGTCTTTCTGCAGGGGAGGACATATACAGATGGTCACATTTACATTTTAGATTCCATTGAAAATATTACTTGCACTACTTGACCAAAGTCGTGCCATTTCTTTTTACACTGGCTTCCAGATCTCCTGGTATGCACCACTGCGCAGTAATCTTCTGCAACTTGGTTCCAGCGTTTCTTCATTTCTTTGGGTGGCACTTTTGTGCGACCTCTGTTGCTGGTATCCAGCTCCTGCCATCTCTGCTCAATGACATTAACTAATGTCTCCACTTCCTCATGCAAGAGACTCTTTTGTTCTTGGTGGACATTGTTCCATTGCTGTATTGAATTGACACTCTGATTTTTCAAAACACACAGTCCTTATTTTGCTTGCACCTATGCTTGTTCTGGAAGTTTAGCAGCAACAAACAGCACTCACTGATTCCAGCAGGTGATTTCTTCCACAGTACTGCTAAAAACACTCCTTCAGGCACAAACCAATCACTCAGAAGCCTTTGCATAGCTCCACAAAAGCAAAAATCACTCTTCTGCATGTACCTTTAAAAATGACCGATTGTCAATGTTTCTGTGCCACTGCGCATGCGCGCACACTCCAGCGCGCATGCGCAAGGCTGCTGGCACTAAAGATGACGCTGGGCCCTTGCCCCGTGCCCCTGCCGGCAGTTCTTTGTCGCAACGCCTTGGCCCCACCCCCAGCAGCTCCTGCTGCACCGCGCCGACCTGGAAAGGGTCCGAAAAATAGGTTAGTAATAGGCGCACTTTTGTTCCAGAAAATAGGCGTGCCTCTCGGAGGTGCGCCGTTCTGCAGGAAAGCCGAAATTTGGGCCCATTGGCTTTGGAGGGAGTGCAGCATAGGTTTACCAGAATGATACCTGGACTTCAAGGGGTAAGTTACGAGGAGAAATTACACAAATTAGAGTTGTATTCCCTGGAATTTAGAAGATTAAGGGATGAGCTTATCGAATTTTTCAGGATATTCAGGGCAACATATAGGATAAAGAGAAACTATTTCCGCTGGTTGGGGATTCTAGGATGAGTGGGCATAAGATAAGATTTCAGGAGTGAAATTAGAAAAGACTTCTACACACCGAGGGTGGTAGAAGTCTGGAACTCTCTTCTACAAATGGCAATTGATGCTAGATCAATTGTTAATTTGAAATTGGAGATTGATAGAATTTTGTTAACCAAAGGTATAAAGGATATGGGCCAAAGACCAGTATATGGGGCCCAAGTTTCCACACGATAAAAAACGGGCGCCCCTCCGAGCCGGGTGCCCGTTTTTCGTGCCTAAAACAGCGCCTAAAAACAAAATCGCGATTCTGGAGCGCCCTGCAGCTCCTTGTCTTGCCTGGCGCGGCACCTAGGGGGTGGAGCCTACACTCGCGCCGATTTTGTAAGTGGGAGGGGGCGGGTACTATTTAAATTCGTTTTTTTCCTGCCGGCAATGCTGTGTGAAAAAAACATTGGCACTCGGCCATTTTTGTATAACTTTGCAGCTGTTTAATTTTTGAAATTTTTTTTAATAAAAGCACATTGCCATCAGCACATCAGCACTTGCAGCCTTCTCACTGTCTCCTCCCCCCCCCCCCCCGCCGCGGGAAGAACGGGCGCCTCCCCCCCGCGGGAAAGAACGGGCGCCTCCTACCTCCCGCGCGGGAAGAACGGGCGCCTCCTCCTCCCCCCCGGGAAAGAACGGGCGCCTCCTACCCCCCGCGCGGGAAGAACGGGCGCCTTCTCACCCCCCCCCCCCCGTGGGAAGAACGGGTGCCTCAGGCTGACTGCAGCATTCTCCGTGCCTGAAGCACTTTCACACAGGTAGGAAGATGGTTTATTTAATCTTTTCTTTGCTTATAAATGTTTATTCAGGTTGGATTTATTTGTATAATATTTGTAGAAGTATAAATAAGGATTTATTGTAGAATTTAATGACTTCCCCACCTTCCCCCCCTTCTCCCCCCCCCCCCCAACCTCGTTCTGGACGCTTAATTTGTAACCTGCGCCTGATTTTTTAATGTGTAGACAAGGTTTTTTCAGTTCTACAAAAATCTTCACTTGCTCCATTCTAATTTAGTTTGGAGTACGTTTTCACTGTGGAAACTTTGAAATCGGGCGTCAGTGGCCGGACACGCCCCCTTTTGAAGAAAAAATTCTGTTCCAAAGTGAAACTGTTCTACCTGACTAGAACTGCAGAAAAAAAAATGTGGAGAATTGCGATTTCTAAGATAGTCCGTTCTCCACCAGTTGCTCCTAAAAATCAGGCGCAAATCATGTGGAAACTTGGGCCCCTAGTGTTGGACCACATATCAGCCATGTTCTCATTGAATGCAGAACAGGCTCGAGGGGCTGAATGGCCTCCTCCTGTTCCTATGTTGCTATGCTCCATTGGAAGTTGTGGGAGTCTGTGTGTGTGGTTTAATAGTGTGCCTAAGTGCAGTCAGCAACTTCCTAATAATAAATGCCCACAGACTGCTTATTTTCTTGTTTCTGGAAGTATGATTTTTACCAACTAAGAACAATTGGACTTTCAAGTGATTAGAATTTGGGCAGCAAAGGCCTGTAAGTGCTTTAATGCAAGTGGCTGAATTTTGTTGTGGCAATGATTAACTAATGATTGATTTTGTGGCTTACCCAGCCCTAGCCTTTTCTATAGGTACTGCAATAACGAATATCAGTGCACGACCTGCAATTGAACTTAACTGGTAGGAGCAGCTGACCCCAACTAGCCCTGATAATTGACCTAATTTACTCTGAGCACCACTGGGAATTAATTCCATCTTGGCTTTGTTTGTTATGCATGTTTGTTGCTCAACTTTATCATCTTATTCTCAGAAATCTTCAGAAAACATTCACCAAGTTAGACAAGATTTGTGGGATTTGAAAACGGGGAGTGTTTCAGCATTCAAAGGATTGTCAGCAATAACTTCTTAAAATGCAGTTGGCGCACGTGTAAATTTGCTGTATTTACAAGAGCAACAATAATTTGCACTTGTATAGCACTTTAATGTGAAAGAATGCACTACGGCATTTCACCAAGAGCTAATCCAACCATTAGGACCAAGCCAAAGGAGGAGACATTGGGAGGGATGACCAAAGGCTAGGTGGAAAATGTGGTTTTAAGGAGGGTCCTAAAGGAGGATTTGGTGGAATTGCCAGTGGTGGGTCGAAGGGAGTGGGGGATAAAAGAGATGGAGGAAAATAGAGTTTGGAGGGTGACTGCAGACATGGAGAGCGGCGAGGCCATGAAGCGATTTAAACATGAGGGTGCGAAGGTCAAATCTGAACTAATGTAGATCAGCAAGAACAGGGGTGATGGGTGAGTGGAACGTGATACGGGATAGGCTATCAGCCACCGAGTTTTGAATTGAGGGTGGGGAGAAGAGAGGGAGGGAGGGGGGGTGGGGAGAAAAGAGGGAGGGAGGGGGGGTGGGGAGAAGAGAGGGAGGGGGGTGGGGAGAAGAGAGGGAGGGGGGTGGGGAGAAGAGAGGGAGGGAGGGGGGGTGGGGAGAAGGGAGGAGGGGGGGTGGGGAGAAGAGAGGGGGGTGGGTGGGGAGAAGAGAGGGGGGTGGGTGGGGAGAAGAGAGGGGGGGGTGGGTGGGGAGAAGAGAGGGGGGGGTGGGTGGGGAGAAGAGAGGGGGGGTGGGTGGGGAGAAGAGAGGGGGGGTGGGGAGAAGAGGTGGGGGGTGGGTGGGGAGAGAGAGGGAAGGGGGGTGGGTAGAAGAGAGGGAAGGGGGGTGGGGAGAAGAGAGGGAGGGGGGGTGGGGAGAAGAGAGGGAGGGGGGGTGGGGAGAAGAGAGGGAGGGGGGGTGGGGAGAAGAGAGGGAGGGGGGTGGGGAGAAGAGAGGGAGGGGGTGGGGGAGGAAGAGAGGGAGGGGGGGTGGGGAGAAGAGAGGGAGGGGGGCGGGGAGAAGAGAGGGAGGGGGGGCGGGGAGAAGAGAGGGAGGGGGGGCGGGGAGAAGAGAGGGAGGGGGGGCGGGGAGAAGAGAGGGAGGGGGGGGGGGGGAGAAGAGAAGAGAGGGTGGGGAGAAGAGCGGGAGGGGGGGGGAGAAGAGAGAGAGAGGGTGGGGAGAAGAGCGGGAGGGGGGGAAGAAGAGAGAGAGGGAGGGGGGGAGAAGAGAGGGAGGGAGGGGGGGGGGAAGAAGAGAGGGAGGGGGGGGGAAGAAGAGAGGGAGGGGGGGGGGAGAAGAGAGGGAGGGGGGGGGGAGAAGAGAGAGAG